>NW_026453890.1:0-27957 GCF_943734635.1 Anopheles cruzii
TTCGGGGGCATTATGCTGGAAAGTGGACCGGAGCATAAAGTGCCGCGCGAGGAGAAGTTTGACCAACTGGCATTACCTCATCACCAACCGACTGGCCAACCGGCACCGGCACCGGGGATCTTCCGCGTGTGAGCCGGGAATAATACACGGGCCAAAAAGTCCCGAGCATAGGTAGGAAAACGTGGCTTTTTTGTTTAAAATTAGATTTATTCATCAACATCATCTCCATTAAGAGCCAAACAATAATACGAGCGCCGCTGTAACATTTCAGTATCACTTTTTTAAAACAATCTTTATCTTTTGCCTCAAAATAGTTTCAACGATAACTTCTTGATTCGAGTGAAAATTTTTACCGACGACAGCCTAATAGCAGTAATTTCTTCTCTGATGTTTGCCTTCAATTCTGCAAGGGTCTTCGGTTGGCTGGCATAAACCTTACTCTTCGAATAGCCCCACAGAAAGAAGTCAGAAAGACTTTACACATTTTTTACAGTTGAACGATAAAGTTTTCAATGTACAGCGCTACAATTTTCTCGCTCGCTCGCTCGCTATTTTACCGTAAATTGATCTATGGCAAAAACGGCATTGACTGACGTTTCAGAATCTTATTTGTTTGTCAAAATCGAGTGACAAAAAGCGGAGTAATTTGGCATTTAAATAGTATGGGTCATGATGAGGCTCCCTGTATAGTATTCACTGTATATTCACATTCACTAAATGTTACACGCTTTGGACGAGGTTCATGTTCTCTAGATGCTCTCCGCTCAGATGACGATCGTTTTCGTTCCGGTGTGAAGTTATGGAATGCCAAACACTGTTCCGAATCATCATCACGTTCTTGTTTCCAGTCAACATTGAGCAAACGGGGTCCTTTCTTAGGACAGAGCTTTCTCATAGTCAAATGTTCATGAAATATAAAGCCCAAAGGTTCCTTTGATATCTTCATAATGTCAGCTAACTGACGTAACTTCACTTTTCGATCATTCAAAACAATTTTGTGGATTTGTAACTCTTTTCAAACCATTGCTTCACTTGAACGGTACTTTTTCCCATCAAGAAGCAGTGTAACATTAAAACACGAAATTGTTTTTGATCCATTGTTTCACAGCGTTCTTTTGAAAATTAATACTTACTGAAAAAGTGATGAGTGCAATAAGACTAACGCCATTTATTTGTTAAGCCCGTGATTTTTCAGCCCATATGTTAGATAGCAATTTCTGCACAATGTTTGCATTTTTATTGTTCCCATCAGGCCGATTATCCTTTGGTGGCCTTTCTCCTACACGGAGGCAACTGTCAGTATACTCCAAGAGATCGGCCATTGTCCAGACCGACACTGAGCGGCCTGAGCTTTATCAATTACGATTCACACGACCGTAAAGAGCAGCCATTCATCAATCGGAGTCTCGCAATGGGTCTCCGTGGGACAACCATTTCCCTGCCACGTCCCAGCTGGTGCCGCACCGCGGCTGGCGCGTGTTTGGAGTTTTAGAAAACGTCAATTTATTCCGAAGGCCTCCGAAGGCCCGTGATCCGTTTCGTAAACTGCATACGAATCGATCGAGTTGCTGATGAGGCAACAACGCTCTCGATTCGCGAGAGAGCTCCGCTCTCAACTCTAACACAAAGTGGTCCCCCCGCTGCTTATCCGTCACCAATTTGTCACTGTGACTGCGACTTCCACCCGCCCCGAGAGAAACCATTTGAAGTCGGTCGGCCCATCGGTCGGCCCATCGGCGGGTCCCCGCGAGTGTGGCTTCCGTTTCGAAGACATTATCCATTCCGACGGCCGTTGCGACACGCACCTTTAGCAGCCTCCTGGCCGCCGGTGGTGTCAGCGGCTACGGCCATTAACGGACCGACCGACGACGACGATGCGGACGCGGTAATTAAATCATCTGGAATCAGTCCACAGGTCGCTCGGCCGAATGCCGAAACCGAATCCCCTAATTGATTCAGCGAGCGCAGCCAATTCCTTATGCAAATTTGCCGGGCGTTCAGGGCGCACACACCCCACACACGCACACACACACCGGCAGGGCAACATAAATATGTCCGTCAAGGGGTTGCGCACTGCGCCCGCCGCCAGGTATGTCACCCGGGTGTCCTTCGGCCACACAGTACCCCAACATCTTCCAGCTTCTCTTCTTGTCGCGTACAAAATGACTGGTGACTTCACTTCCGATACCGTCTCACTCTAGTGTGTGTCCACTCCTCCTCTGCCGGGAGGCTGCCCGCTGACATTCCTCGTGGCGTCTTGGGTGCGACCGGCATACAGAAAGAAAAAAAAAAGAACGCCTAAGACAAGGTGTCGGCTTTCCCCTTTTGTTGTTGCCCTCTGCGGGAGGGGAGCTTGTTTTGTCTTTACCGCATTCCCACCCCCCCCACCCCCCTCGCGGGCTCTTCCCGCTAGAATGCCGGACGATTCCCGTGAGGCATCCCAAGCATTTGCTTCTCGCTCCTGAAACCAACGCACGGTGGGCACCGGTTGCCGACGGGCTGGTTAAAAATGACGGCAACGGCTTTTACTGGGGTTTTGGGAATTTTTTTTAATTCCAAATCAGCAAAAGAGATATTTTCACGAAACGTGATCCCCAAAGACGCAAAAAATCATAATAATAATAATAATAATAATAGTGCAGAAACTGATGAAAGAATAGCAACATTCCGCAATAGTATTTGGGTTCCAGTTATATTTAAATAAGTCTACACTCTAAAAGTTGATACACTGTTCATATGAACGTATGTAAAGTTTCATTTCAATCGATCACTTAATTCTTATTTTACAAGCCGTAGTATCAAGTTAGTATCGAAGTGTCACAAATCAAGTATCGTGCAGGGATTCGTGATTTTTTTTAAGGTTTTAAAGTAAAGGAAATTTATGAACGAGTGTTGAATGCATATAAGAACTCTTCGCCTTTAATTAGTACATTAACAGGGGTGTTTCTGAATTTAAACGTGGTGGTACAAGCCTTAAAGCCGATCCACGTCATAGACGCCATCAAACAGATACAACTCCTGAAATCGTACAAAAAATACAGGATATCGTCAAATGACGAATGAATGTGTACTGAATAATATTGAGTATTTCAAACCATTAAATTGTATTTTTCTTATCGAACTTATTGAACTACGCTACGAACTTATTGAACAGCCTAGTAGTTACACAACTCAGTCCCGAATGGCTGACAACGAGATTCCAAAAATCAGGATGTATGAAGTTGCTTGTCTCCCAGTTTTGCACCGAACTGAGTGGTGGTCTCCGAACTGAGGGAAGATCAAACTGGACCGGAAGTGTCCTTTCTTGGAGTAAACCCAAATGCTGTACCAGCTAATCGGCTGCTGCTGTTGGACCCTCTTGTCCCAGTAAATAGCATCCCTCGCCGATTGTGGCCACCGCGGGGCGCACCTCGCGCCCGACCGTGCGGATCGGGTTTCGGGTTCGGGTGTTGTGATTAATTAATTCACCATGCCGGTTCCCGTTAGTGTCAGCGGCAGCGGCGGCGGCGGCGTGATCCGTCCCGACCGAGACGATGTGGTGACAACACCCCGTCCTAACCCCCCGCCCATCCCCCGCAAGGCCTGAACACCCACGCCCCGCCCTGCCCACCGCATCCGCACCGTCCCAAGGTTGACTCATTTGCAAATGAGACATTTTTACGAGCACCATAACCGTATATTATGGCGTACTTAAGAACTCGGACCTTTTACGAGCCGCGCGGCCACGCGGACGCCTTTTAGGCTGCGTCTGAGCGCGCACTTAAGCCATCCAGGGAGTCCGCCCGGCCAGCCCAGCCCGGGGTTCGAAAGCGCAAATCATAAACCGGCCAGCGGTACGGGTCCGGGTCCGGGCGCGTCTTCGCGTCCGATGATCCAGCCGATACTGCGAATTCCGAGGCGGCGGCCCGGCGTCCGAGATTGATCACTGCAGCGAAAGTTATCGACAAATCCGCCACACGGCGAGCTCTCCAGCAGCTTGGCGGCTCGGTGTTCGGGCCTCAAACCCGCCTGAGGGAGTGGCAAAGGTGGTGGCCCGCGGACGGAAACGACAAAATGCATATTATATGATAATTTAGCACTCGATCATTTATTGATTTTAATGGAAATTGTATGTTTTATATGGTCACATGGTGTATGGTGGGCATGGCGTCGCTGTCGCCGTAAGTGCCGGCGTCCTTTCGGGACGCCTTTCGGTGCCTTTTTGTCCCTCTCCTTTGTTCTTTTTACGCTTGATCCACCCCCACCTGGCCGCCGCCGGCCGATTCCTTTGAAGCCGTTACTCTTTCGCGCCGTACTTTGTCGTCCGCGGGTCGCGGATCCCCGGCCGGCGGGTTTGGTTTTTTATTTTCCCGGGTCTTGGCGGCTTGTCTCAAGAAGGGTGCACACCAAACGCCATCGTCCGATGCGTAGTTCTGTGTCCCGACTCAGGACCCTCGCGTCAAACTGTGGAACTGTGGAATCCATCAATGACTCTTGATTCGTCCAATTCTTCGTTTCTCGTTTCGCGATGGACCCGAGAGTTCCTGAAGCGTTCCAGACATGTGTCGATAACCGAACGTGTTCTGAACGTATGGATTCTATTCCACAAGATTTTGCTTTTGCTTTCGTCAAACGGAATTCATTCACGGAACGGAACTCGGAGCTTATGTAGGGTGGTCCTTCAAATGTTTGCTGTATGGCAACATGGTCGTCCAAGTTTTCAGCTTCAATTTCGCTGAAGAACTAATCAATAAACATTGCTCGGTAGCGTACGTCATCGATGTTTTACGGCTACTTCTTTATTTTCGTAAGAAAAATTTGCCGATGATGACGCCATACCAAAGCCCGAGCCAAACAGTCACTACGTTGTGGGTGCATTGGCTTCTCTTGCACGACGTGTGGGTTTTCTGAGCCCCAAATACATCCAACACTCCACAGGCAATGAGTTTTGGATATTTCCCAATTTTTTGCTAGCGTATAGCGTCTCATTTCGTAAATGTAAATGTTTTTACTAAATGTTTACAATTTCCAGAATGAAGTTCAACGTTTCAAAAGTCGAGTAATTGGTAGTTTAAAATCCAAACACTTGATGGATCACCCCAGCAGAAGTTCCTCAATTGTTTAAAAGCTACTCTAGTTGAAGCGGCGAACAAAGTTTAGGAATTGTACGTTGGGATCGGATAGTCGAAAGTTCTACCTTCAAGACTACCTCGTTAGACGACCCAAAGGCTATTTAATGAGACCTCAATGCGTGGAAATGTTTTGGAGTTGTCCTATAGAAAACTAGTTATCACATTGATAGAGTGTGGCTCGTCCTTAGATCATACGTCTGCACTGCACCGATTCACCGGCACGAAAGACGTCAGTTCGAATTCTGACATCAATTAGAATACAAAACATTAAATTTGTGCCCAATATGTTCGTTCAAATAATAATAAATAAATTAATATTCTGAAAAAACAACTAAAGTGAATATCATGCGTCGCCTTACAAGTTGTCGTATAGCTCTACCTAATATAAATATTTGTATTAAATGCTCATGACGTTAATAACTTGTTGAATATTACCCCGTGGAATTGGAATCAATAGAATGTAGTCTTAAATGAGTTAATTGTTTATACAGCCATGCTATATCACACCGTTCAAAAAGTCCCGGGACTACCATAGAGATGGCGCTAATAATGCAATTCATATACCAGGGTTCGGAAGTACCAACCTTCAGATGAGGTGTGTCAAAATTTGATGTAATTCGAAGCATAACCAAGAAAGCTATAGTGGTTAAAGTGACGCTACTTTTGCAATCCTGAAAAAATGGACCAAAGCGAGTTTCGTGTGTTGATAAAACATTGTTTTCTAATGGGGAAAAAACACTGTTGAAGCTCAGCAATGGCTTGAAAAACGTTGTCCGGATTCTACTCTGTCTAAACTAACCATTTTTCGGAGGTATGCTAACTTCTATGCGGTCGTGCTGATACAAATGATGCGGAACGATCGGGTGGGCCAAATGAGGCACTAAATCCAGAAAACACCAAATAAGTATTGAAAATCGTGATGGATGACCGCAAAATGAAAGTGCACGAGATAGCTAAGATGGTGAACATATCAACTGGTAGTACATTTACTATTTTGCACCAAAAAATGGATATGAAAAAGGTTTTCTCAAAATGGGTGCCGCGTTTGCTCACAATGGAACAAAAGCCACCATGGCACAATTCAATCAAAACGATGATTAACTTCAAAGAATTAGGCTTTCAACTGCTTCCTCATCCGGATCTGGCCTCTAGCGACTACTGGCTCTTTACGGATCTCAAAAAGATGCTCCAGGGAAAAAGATATGGCTCGAATGAGGAGGTGATCGCTGCTACTGAGGGTCATTTTGAGTCAAAAGACAAACCGTTCTACAAACATGAAATTGAAAAGTTAGAGAAGTGTGGAATAATTGTATTACACTTTAAGGAGATTATGTTGATGAATAATTAAGAATTTTGCCGATAAAATGTTGTTTTCATAGTTAGTCCCGGGACTTTTTGAACGATGTGTTATAGCTAACGGAGCCAGTACATCTCACACACATTGAGAGATAATTCCAAGTTCGTTACGTCTGTTCAATTACCTATAATTTTGATAACGACCTATTCGATGTCAAACTTAAAGGACCCTATCTAATGCTTCAAATGAAACAACTCCGCCGCTTTCGAACCTATTGAACCTTTCCTAATTACTTAACTTCACTCTGGAGCCACCAAAGCAGGATGTCCTTCAATGAAACCAGCCATGGGGACCACCATAACCGGGAATCACGGAACGAAACGTGACATTCGAGACAACGGCCCCTACAAACACGCACCCAGCTAGCCGAACCCAACCACCAAAGCCAGCCAAACGTGCCGACAAATTTGAAAAATGTTACCAAATATTTCTTGCGGCCGCGATCGATGACGCGATCGCACCGATCGAAATCCATTACCGGCGGCGGCGGCGGCCCCTCTGGGGCACCGCGAATGCGCGGCCGAGTCCGGCGCAAGGATCGCGGTTCCGGGGCCCGCCAAGAGTATATGTATATCTATATAAACTAAATCACTTCAATTAATTTCCCTTAATGTTTGTTTTCCTCTTGCCAGATAGCGGGGGCCGGCCACAGTTTAATGCGTTCCGGCTTTGCTCAGCCATTCAGCCGCGGACAGGCCATTTCAGAGAGGGTGCCGCACACACACACACACACACGCACGCTCGCACACCACCTTTCGCCTCATTCGACCCTAATAAGCTTAATCGACGATCGCACGGCGAAGCGGCCCATCCGACGGAGGCGTCAGCGTGATCATTGATGATCTTCTTCGCTCGCTTCCTCCTTTTACGGCCACGACGCTAATCAGTCGGGCCCGGGAAGATCGATTCGGAGCCGAAAACGAGAGAACGAGCGAGAGTGAGAGAGAGAGAGCGAGCGAGGCAACTTTAGGAAAGCCAAATTTGGTGACAACATCCCGGCCAGCCAAAGGCCAAAGAGGCCCGCGCAGGCCCGCTCTTTGACAAAGCTTCTAGCCAACGGATTTCGACTTAAGTAAGAGCACGGAGATCGTTGGCGACGACGACGACGGAGATCGTTAAACTGCCGAATATATCAATTCTTGGCCGCTCGATTCAATGTGCTGGGGTTGTTGGGGGTTGTTCCCCGAGCCGATTCCCGGAGGTCGCCATGATTGATCCGCTGTTCGTTCCACTCTCCAGCCGATAGACTTGTAGCCCCTTTGGACGGAGGAAAACTCCATGTTACTCCACTCATCCGCACTTCCTGCTCCCGCAACGTTTTTGGGTTTTGGGAAAAATTGGTTCCCAAACCCGGTTCCCCTCTGAAAAGGGTGCGCGTCCGGGGCATCTGTTTTCTTTTCTCTAACATCCCGCTCCGACTCCGCGTGTTCACTCGACAGCGGAAATCGAAGATCCAGACCCAGGCGAAGAAAGTGTCGTCTGATCGACGACATTTCTTGACTCCTAGGCGGCCTCGACTTGGCGGCGCTCGGCTTTGTGGTTTGCCGACGGGAAAATCTTCACCGACGGGTTCATCGGGCGCTAGTCGCACCGACGATATCAGAGCGTCACCATCCGATAGCCGAACTGCGGCGCCGGTGGCGACGGCCGTCGTCCATTCCGGCGGTGCTGACGGGTAGGAGGCCAGATACAAATCGCTCCGATATCGTGTTAATCAGGGGGCTTTAATTTATTAGGCTCCATCTCCGCCGCCGTCGGCTAGAGTGCCGTCTTACCGTCACATCATCAGATCTTGTCACCAGATCACAGAACATCTCGCCGATCTCTCCGTCCGGCCAGGGAGCTTGGGTCTTGGGTACGGAGAAAGTTCTCGCTGTGGCGCCGTCGCCCGGTCTGAGGAATGTCGTAGAACAACGCACCAACAACGTGGTCCAGTGCGAGCCGGATTTCCGGAAGAGTAACGGCGGTAGCCACCGGAGGCTGCCCGGTCGGTGGGAAAACGAAGTCTCGAAGCCACATTCCACACGTGTGCGTCCGGAATAAAACCGTAACCTGAGTGACTTTCTATCCATTTTCTTTATTTCAATTCTAGAACGTCTTAAATAGATCCTTGAATTATCGTTCAAAGAAATTGTGTATTTAATATTGGACAACGGCAGGTAAACCGAGTTGAGTGAAGTATATCTAGAACTGCTGATTCCTAAGAACTACATCAACAGTTATTCTCCAGGCAAAATCTATGCAACAGAAGGGAACGTCACAGCCAGATTGAAGTTCCTTAAAATTTGTTGGTCAGAAACAACTTTGTTTAAAATTGGAATCGAAATATCGAAGAATAACTAAATTCGTGGATTTTTTATGGCGTTGCACACACGACGTCAATTACACATGTAACTGTGTCAGCTACGGAAACTGTACGTCAAATACGTGGGTATTTTTGTAAAACATTTCAATACCAATACTATTGAAGAGATGTTTGTCCAAACTGATTCCCTTGTCCGCGCCTGAGAGGGTTTTAAGAAGGCGTCTTATATCTGAGTTGAATGTCTATTCAAACGCGAGAGCGTGATCTTGACAACACACTTGTGCAATATTGCCAGAGCATACAATCATGCTTCGTCTGTATTGAACTTCGTCATGTCCATTCACCTGTGCAAGAACGCCATCTATTTCGTTTCTTTCTGGCGAGTTTTTACGTTTATTATCCTCATTCTGGGCTCTGCTCTCTGTCTTTAGGGTAAACTCTTTGTCTCTAGCTTTAAGTTTTTCGTTTATTATATCTAAGACCCTATCTGAAATCAATAAATAAATGAAGATAATGGAAAATGATCAAGAGTACAATTGGGAAAGAAATTGAACGACTCATGAGTTGAATGCAGGGAACAGTAATCCCACGAATCTGTAGACCTCTGCTCACGTATACTAGGTCTATACGTTGAGAAGTGAACTGTTTTTAACACACAAAAAATGTTTATAAAATTTGTATGCGATTTTCTATTTTATTCAAAGTATGTGCCATTGCTAGCTATACATTTCTCCTATCTCTCTGCTAAATCATGGATTTCCAGAGGAAAGAATACTTCGACTTTTTAAGTAAACTAATTAGTCATCCCATTTCGACTTCCTCGTAGAAAAACGAAGGGCTGCTCAGCCAATACGTGTCCCATCGATGAAAATGAATGATATTCGGAAAGAGCCAAGTCTGGTGAATAACGCGGGGAGGAATAGCAGCTTCCATCCAAGTGATTTGAAAGTATCCTGAAACATTTTTGCTTTTTTAGGCGCCTGGTGCTTGATTCCACGGCCTACTAGGCGCCTCCATTGTTGATAACAAATTGGCTTTTTAGTCGTTTTTCGATCAATGCATGGTTCAAATAGGGCATTTGTTATCAGTAGCGATCGGAAGTAACGTTTGCATAAGGTTTTGGGAGCTTGTGAAACACCACACCTTTCTGTCCCATCAGAAAAACCGTTTTTTGAAGTCCTTGGACGCTTCTTTTTTGTAAAGTCAAAATCGCCATTTTGAAATTTTTTAAACCACTTAAAGCACTGCGATCTTCCAAACACAAGTCCCGACAAGCATTTGGTGCGATTCCGAAGCAGCTTTCTTCAAGAGGAGCAGAAAAATTATAATCCCCGCAAAACGTCATTTTCAGGCACAAAAGTGGACATAGTTTAACCCTTTTATTGATGGGTTGCACACCGAAATAATTTTTGTTTCGACCTGAAATCATTTACCTGATGTCAAAACAAGGTAATGATGAATGAACAGCAAAACTGGGAAGTCTCAATCGGCAGGTACAGCCATCTTTTGAACAGTTCACATCTCAACGTATAGACCTAGTAAGATACTTTCGTCATGTTTCCAAAGCATTTGTCAAAACTATTTAACTTTTCACATCTACAAACTCAACTCTCAACGCCTTAGATACGTTCCCAGGAGGGTTAGATTGTCAAAAAGGTATTAAAGGTTGTGATAGCTCCGTGCATTTCTTGAAACTCAAAAATATGCATAATAATGAGCATTACATGAAGAGCTGTCTACGAATTGCTGATATGATGTATAACCCTCTCTTGATCATTCATACAAGCTACACTAATTTCGAAAGATGAATCATTTCGCTTTTGCAACCATTTACCAAGTATTATTAACTCAATTTTAAGCATGATTAGAACCATGTGAATAATTCATACATGTTTTGTTAATTCAGTTTTTCGCCATCGCATTGTTTTTTGACTTGATGTTTCATTCAAAACCATGTAATAATGCTACAGTGAAATTCTGCGCTTACGATGAAGTAAACTAGTATGTTAGTTAATTTTTTTATTCTTTCCGACACGACTTTCCGACTTCCGACAATGAGTTTTCCGTGGGTTGCCCTTCGCACAGTGATCCCCAAATTAATCCCCCTCCGGTCGGTGCCACGTGACGGACCGGACGCTTAATTCTCAATTAGCGTTAACATTTTACCTCCATAATCCAGTGCGGCCAACGGAATTCGGCGGACCTTCCGTTTATGAACCAAATTCCGTCCCCATCCGGATCGTACGCCGTTTTGTGCGCGTCCATCTTGTTACAATTATTTTTTAATTAAAAACTGAATCTCATAACAGCGGGAATAAGGTGAGGCAAAAATGGACAATTCATAAAAATCCACTCAACGCTCCGCACCAGAAATGCTTGCCCCGATGGCCAAGTGGGAGGCGGTTTCACATCGTTGCCTTGAACAAATGGCCAGGCCAAACGTGTAGTAGTCTGGTGAATTTCCCGGTTTTCCCAGAACGCCCTTCCCGAAGTCGGTCGAACCAATGGCGCTCATTCGACAGCCGATGCATTTCTGATGCACTTTATTTGGCGCTGTGTTGCACTGCCGACACCACTCGGTTTAAGTTATGATGAGGAATGGAAATTTATGTGCTCATTCAGCGGTGCTTCGGTGAACTGTTGCTGATCCTGCGAGCTCCCGCTAAACTGATACCAAAACGCCATCAGTCAGTCAAATGCAATCCCTCTTTCGGGCGCGGAGGCACTGTCAAAATGCAGCTCTGTTGTCCGACAAGCACCACTTTTAATCGCAGCAACCGATGAGCTCATCGCTACAACGGTCACCACGCACCACGACCACACGACGGCATTTGGCTTCGTGGAACTTCGCATTGCAAAACGTCCAACGCCCGGCCAGAAGTGCTCTTTGTCCAGATGTCTGACTGGCCGCTGCTGTTGCTCAAGAACAAGAACTACCGCCCAGCGGATGGATGGCCTTTGCTTTTGGCTGGAGTTATTGAGATGTTCCATTAAAATTTATAATCACTAGACGTCTGGGCGAACTGGGCGAGTCTTCCTGGTCAGTCTGTCAGCCGTGGTCTGAAAATTACAAATACCTCGCACGTTGGCGATGGTCCGAGCAGCGCACATTTTCATTTGAATTATGGCCCATTCCGGTACGGGTCTTCTTCGCCGGAACTAACTCGAGTTTGTCTGGCTGCAAACAGCGTGTTCGGTCTGGAGCTCCAGCCAACGGCTTCGCTGTGGTACACCATTCTTTTTTTAATTTATTACCATAAGACGGAAAAATGGAAGGCTTGAAAAGAAAACAAGCTTCGCCACCGCCAGTGTTAGGTGCTTTTCTAGGCCAACATCAAAATTAGGGTTTGTAATGGAGCGGTGACCTCTGCTTTTTCTAGTGACCCACGGCCGCTGAATACGGTGCCCCAAAATTAGCCGTTACTAGAGCGTTACTGTTCCGAAGACGCCCCAAACCAAGTTCCATTGCTCCAGTTATGTAAAAATAATACCACGATTGGGGTTGCAGTCCGTTTTAAGGTTTCACTTATTTGAACAAACCGTAACAGTGGGATGTTGGCTGTAGCAACCGTTGCAAAGTTAATTTTCGTTACAAGTTGGGTAGGTTCTTTCGTTTTTTTCATTGTGTAAAGGTTGTTCTAATGGACGTTGTCTTTGTAATTTGATGCCAAAATGTTAGATTAGATAACATTTTTTTAGTAAGATTAAGTCCATCTCCTATCGTCTGGAGTGTTAAATAATATTCTGCAGTAGAAAATCTACTATTTTAGTGGACGATAAATGAGCAAATACACAATTGTATGTCCTTATTGGTTGCACATGTTGGTGTGTGCATTTGATTCTTTACAAATCCACACAAAACACGCAGAAACTTAAGGAAAACCAAAAAAGTAACCTATACCAAATTAACGTGCATATTTAAAACCAACATTTTGAGGACGACAATGAAACAAAGATCTAATTGTATACTGATTGCCCATATCAATTTCATCTGAACTGCAGATACTGTAAAAGCACCGACATCTAAGGGCTAAGTCTAAGATAGACCTGGCCGTTGGTTAGATAATCAAGGTCGAACTTAGCCTTAGTTTGTACTGTTAGTCTGTTAGTCTAGAGAGTATAGGAACACATCCAACGCTAAATTGTAATGAAAACTAAATCAAAAAACTAACAAAATTGTAAGAACCATATAAACTGCTTTTGAAAATGGAAAACTGACAATATACGGGAAAAGCGATAGAATTAAAAGCTTGGTGATTATTATTACTACACAACTAAAATATGCAATGGAAAGGACAGCTGAATTTAAAAAAGTACTTGAATATTAAACAAATGAGAATAATGAGTTTAAACGAACAAACGAGTTAAATGTACATTTAAAATGAAACAAGATAATCTGATCGCAGCTGAATCAAACTCTTCAAACTTTAAACATAAAATAAAAAAAAAAATCTCAAAGTTTTAATCGAATAAATCGCTAAACGGTGAACAAAACAAATCAAAATCAATGTGAACTTCAACAGAAGTAATCAACATTAGTTTTTAAAACTAACTTATCTCATTTTGTTGAGCGACGCAATTGTTTGCTCGCTCTTATTAAAAATGCGATGTTTCTTTTGACGTTTACTAAAGCCTTTTTATTAAAAGCTTTGCTCATACAAAATGAAAAATGAAACCTATAGGTCAAACATCGGCACAATAGTCTCCATCAACACTTTATCTTTACATTGCATCACATTCATACAATTTTTCAACGGCCCCAACGTTGGAGTAAGGACCTATAATAGAATATTATTGAACGAAATAAAACGAATGGATCTGTACCGTATTTAATAAAACATATTCATCGCAAGTAACTGCACTTACTTCAATAGAATTACTCAACGAATTACTTTAAAACAAGACCCTTTGGCTGTGGCATAACCCTCACGCTGATCAACCGCAAACGCGTGGAGTTATTTCTGCGCCATTTTCTCCGCACCGGCCGGCCAACGGCGATCGCAGCCCGTTTATTATTAATGCGCCGTGTCATCGGATTTTCACGCATACAAGAAAATGGCCTCTCGTAAATCAAATGAAAATCCTCTACGCAAGCAAACGCGCCCGGGTCCGGGTGCGCGGTGCGAATTCGAAAACCCGGCGTGGTGGACAGCGAAAAATGGCGTTTCCAGCGCGAAACAGGCAAACGGGGCGCTCACAAAAAAAAAACAAACCAGCAAACCAGAAGTAGAAAATACAGAAACATACACATTTACCAAACTCGTGCCCCATGTAACCCGGGGCCGCGCTCATCGGCGACGACGACGACGACAAGTTTCCCACGAAATTATGCTCACCATTCGAGCCGCGACCGGCCGTTTCGATTGCGTTCTTTTGCATAAAATGTGTCTTACACGGCGACCGTGGAGCAGCTAATGAAAAAAAAGCAACGACAAAAACCAGAAAACAAAACGGGTAAAAGACCGGACCGAAGAGGAAGAAACCGTCGGACCTCGTCTCGGGACCCAGGACCCAGCGGTACGGAGCAACCTGGCGCCGAACCCGAATTGTTCACGGCAAACCAGAGCGAACCCGAGACCCGTCCCCGGGGGCGCTACGTTATGGCCACGCCACAGCCACCAGGCTCGGCGCACGCAGCATGATATACATGAAACTGCTCTTTCCGCGCCAACACTTTACTTCTTTTTGTTTGCCTGTTTCGCGCTGGAAACGCCATTTTTCGCTGTCCACCACGAAGGGGTTTTCGAATTCGCACCGCGCACCCGGACCCAGGCACGATCGCCTGCGTAGAGGATTTTCATTTGATTTACGAGAGGCCATTTTCTTGTATGCGTGAAAATCCGATGACACGGCGCATTAATAATAAACGGGCTGCGATCGCCGTTGGCCGGCCGGTGCGGAGAAAATGGCGGAGAAATAAGTCCACGCGGTTTGCGGTTGATCAGCGTGAGGGTTATGCCACAGCCAAAGGGTCTTGTTTTAAAGTAATTCGTTCAGTAATTCTATTCAAGCAAGTGCAGTTAGTAAGTTCTGTATTAAATACGATAAAGATCCTATCGTTCTTAGGTCCTTATGACCGTTGGGGCCGTTGAAAAATTCTATGAATGTGATGCAATGATAAAGTGTTGATGGAGGCTATTGTGCCGATGTTTGACCTATAGGTTTCATTTTTCATTTTGTATGAGCAAAGCTTTTAATGAAAAGGGTTTAGTAAACGTCAAAAGAAACATCGCATTTTTAATAAGAGCGAGCAAACGATTGCGTCGCTCAACAAGATGAGATAAGCTAGTTTTAAAAGCTAATTTTGATTACTTCTGTTGGTAAAAAGTGAACGATTCACATTGTTTTTGAATTATTTTGTTCACCGTTTAGCGATTTATTCGATTATGACTTTGAGATTTTTTTTTAAATTTTATGTTGAGTTTGAGTTTGATTCAGCTGCGATCAGATTATCTTTCATTTTAAATGTACATTTAAACTCGTTTGTACGTTTAAACTCATTATTCTCATTTTTTAAATATTCAAGTACTTTTTTAAATTTAGCTGTCCTTTGCATCTTTTAGTTGTGTAGTAATAATAATCACCAAGCTTTTAATTCTATCGCTTTTCCCGTATATTGTCAGTTTTTCCATTTTCAAAAGCAGTTTATATGGTTCTTACAATTTTGTTAGTTTTTTGTTTTAGTTTTCAGTACAATTTAGGGTTGGATGTGTTCCTATAGTCTCTAGACTAACAGTTAGTACAAACTAAGGCTAAGTTCGACCTCGACCTCGATTGATATGGGCAATCAGTAGACAATTAGATTTTTGTTTCATTGTCGTCCTCAAAATGTTGGTTTTAAATATGCACGTTAATTTGGTATAGGTTACTTTTTTGTTTTTCCTCAAGTTTCTGCGTGTTTTGTGTGGATTTTTGTTTGTAAAGAATCAAATGCACACACCAACAACCAATGCAACCAATAAGGACACACAATTGTGTATTTGCTCATTTATAGTCCATTAAAATAGTAAATGTTCTACTGCAGAATATTATTTAACACTCCAGACGATAGGAGATGGACTTAATCTTACTAAAAAAATGTTATCTAATCTAACATTTTGGCATCAAATTACAAAGACAACGTCCATAAAAACAACCTTTACACAATAAAAAAACGAAAGAACCTACCGGACTGGTTAGGAAAATTCACTTTGCAACGGTTGCTACAGCTAACATCGCACTGGTAGGGTTTGTTCAAATAAGTGAAACCTCAAAACGGACTGCAACCCCAATCGTGGTATTATTTTTACATAACTGGAGCAATGGAACTTGGTTTGGGGCGTCTTCGAAACAGTAACGCTCTAGTAACGGCTAATTTTGGAGCACCGTATTCAGCGGCCGTGGGTCACTAGCAGAGTTCACCGCACCATTACTAACCCTAATTTTGATGTTGGCCTAGAAAAGCACCTAACACTGGTGGTGGCGAAGCTTGTTTCCTTTTCAAGCCTTCCATTTTTCCGTCTTATGGTAATAAATTAAAAAAGAATGGTGTACCACAGCGGAGCTCCAGGCCGAACACCCGGCTCGCAGCCAGACAAACTCGAGTTAGTTCCGGCGAAGAAGACCCGTACCGGAATGGGCCATAATTCAAATGAAAATGTGCGCTGCTCGGACCATCGCCAACGTGCGAGGTATTTGTAATTTTCAGTCCACGACTGACAGACTGACCAGGAAGACTCGCCCAGTTCGGCCAGACGTCTAGTGATTATAAATTTTAATGGAACATCTCAATAACTCCAGCCAAAAGCAAAGGCCATCCATCCGCTGGGCGGTAGTTCTTGTTCTTCAGCAACAGCAGCCAGTCAGACATCTGGACAAAGAGCACTTCTGGCCGGGCGTTGGACGTTTTGCAATGCGAAGTTCCGCGAAGCCAAATGCCGTCGTGTGGTCGTGGTGCGTGGTGACCGTTGTAGCGATGAGCTCATCGGTTGCTGCGATTAAAAGTGGTGCTTGTCGGACAACAGAGCTGCATTTTGACAGTGCCTTGACGCCCGAAAGAGGGATTGCATTTTACTGACTGATGGCGTTTTGGTATCAGTTTACAGGGAGCTCGCAGGATCTCGCCGAAGCACCGCTGAATGAGCACATAAATTTCCATTCCTCATCATAACTTACTCATCATAACCGCAGTGCAACGCAGCGCCAAATAAAGTGCATCAGAAATGCATCGGCTGTCGAATGGTCGCCATTGGTTCGACCGGCTTCAGGAAGGGCGTTCTGGGAAAACCGGGAAATTTACCAACCCACTACACGTTTGGCCTGGCCATTTGTTCAAGGCAACGACGTGAAACCGCCTTCCACTTGCCCATCGGGGCAAGCATTTCTGGTGCAGAGCGTTGAGTGGATTTTTATGAATTGTCCATTTTTGCCTCACCTTATTCCCGCTGTTATGCGATTCAGTTTTTAATTAAAAAATAATTGTAACAAGATGGACGCGCACAAAACGGCGTACGGTCCGGATGGGGACGGAATTTGGTCCATAAACGGAAGGTCCCCGGAATTCCGTTGGCTGCAGTGGATTATGGAGGTAAAATGTTAACGCTAATTGAGAATTAAGCGTCCGGCCCGTCACGTGGCACCGACCGGAGGGGGATTAATTTGGGGATCACTGTGCGAAGGGCAACCCACGGAAAACTCATTGTCGGAAGTCGGAATGTCGTGTCGGAAAGAATAAAAAAATTAACTAACATACTAGTTTACTTCATCGTAAGCGCAGAATTTCACTGTTGCATTATTACATGGTTTTGAATGAAACATCAAGTCAAAAAGCAATGTAATGGCAAAAACTGAATTAAAAAACATGTATGAATTATTCACATGGGTCTAATCATGCTTAAAATTGAGTTAATAATACTTAAATGGTTGTAAAAGCGAAATGATTCATCTTTCGAAATTAGTGTAGCTTATATGAATGATCAAGAGAGGGTTATATATCATATCATCATATATCTGTAATTCGTAGACAGCTCTTCATGTAATGCTCATTATTATGCACATTTTTGAGTTTCAAGAAATGCACGGAGCTATCACAACCTTTAATACCTTTTTGACAATCTAACCCTCCTGGGAACGTATCTAAGGCGTGAGCGTGAGCAGAGGTCTACTGATTCGTGGGATTACTGTTCCCTGCATTCAACGCATGAGTCGTCCAATTTATTTCCCAATTGTACTCTTGATCATTTTCCATTTTCTTCATTTATTTATTGATTTCAGAGAGGGTCTTAGATATAATAAACGAAAAACTTAAAGCTAGATACAAAGAGTTTACCCTAAAGACAGAGAGCAGAGACCAGAATGAGGATAATTAACGTATAAACTCGCCAGAAAGAAACGAAATAGATGGCGTTCTTGTACTGGTGAATGGGCATGTCGAAGTTTAATACAGACGAAGCATAATTGTATGCTCTTGGAATATTGCACAAGTGGGTTGTCAAGATCAGAGGACGTTTGAATAGACATTCAACTCAGATATAAGACGCCTTCTTAAAACCCACTCAGGCGCGGACAAATGAATCAGTTTGGACAAATATCTCTTCAACAGTATTGGTATTGAAAGATGTTACAAAAATACCCACGTATTTGACGTACAGTTTCCGCAGCTGACACAGTTACATGTGTAATTGACGCCGTGTGTGCAACGCCATAAAAAATCCATGAATTTAGTTTTTCTTCGATATTCTCAATTTTCCAATTTTAAACAAAGTTCCTTCTGACCAAAAATTTGTAAAAGAAATTCAATCTGGCTGTGACGTTCCCTTCTGTTGCGTAGATTTTGCCTGGAGTATGACTGTTGATGTAGTTCTTAGGAATCAGCAGTTCTAGATATACTTCACTCAACTCGGTTTACCTGGCGTTGTCCAATATTAAATACATTATATGAACACAATTTATTTGAACGATAATACAAGGACCTATTTAAGACGTTCTAGAATTGAAATAAAGAAAACGGATAGAAAGTCACTCAGGTCACGGTTTTATTCCGGACGCACACGTGTGGAATGTGGCTTCGAGACTTCGTTTTCCCACCGACCGGGCAGCCTCCGGTGGCTACCGCCGTTACTCTTCCGGAAATCCGGCTCGCACTGGACCGCGTTATCGGTGCGTTGTTCTACGACATTCCTCGGGGCCGGGCGACGGCGCCACGGCGAGAACTTTCTCCGGGCCCAAGACCCAAGTTCCCTGGCCGGACGGAGAGATCGGCGAGATGTTCTGTGATCTGGTGACAAGATCTGATGACGTGACGGTAAGACGGCACTCTGGCCGACGGCGGCGCAGATGGAGCCTAATAAATTAAAGCCCCCTGATTAACACGATATCGGAGCGATTTGTATCTGGCCTCCTACCCGTCAGCACCGCCGGAATGGACGACGGCCGCCACCACCGGCGCCGCAGCTCGGCTATCGGATGGTGACGCTCTGATATCGTCGGTGCGACTAGCGCCCGATGAACCCGGCGTTGAAGATTTTCCCGTCGGCAAACCACAAAGCCGAGCGCCGCCAAGTCGGGGCCGCCTGGGAGTCAAGAAATGTCGTCGATCAGACGACACTTTCTTCGCCTGGGTCTGGATCTTCGATTTCCGCTGTCGAGTGAACACGCGGAGTCGGAGTCTGGCTGTCGGAGCGGGATGTTAGAGAAAAGAAAACAGATGCCCCGGACGTGCACCCCTTCCAGAGGGGAAGCGGGTTTGGGAACCAATTTTTCCCAAAACCCGAAAAACGTTGCGGGAGCAGGAAGTGCGGATGAGTGGAGTAACATGGAGTTTTCCTCCGCCCGAAGGGGCTACAAGTCTATCGGCTGGAGAGTGGAACGAACAGCGGATCAATCATGGCGACCTCCGGGAGTCGGCTCGGGAAACAACCGCAGCACTTTGGATCCAGCGGCCAAGAATTGATATATTCGGCAGTTTAACGATCTTCGTCCACGATCCCCGTGCTCTTACTTAAGTCGAAATCCGTTGGATGGAAGCTTTGTCAAAGAGCGGGCCTGCGCGGGCCTCTTTGGCCTTTGGCTGGTCGGGATGTTGTCACCAAATTTGGCTTTCCTAAAGTCGCCTCGCTCGCTCTCTCTCTCACTCTCATTCGTTCTCTTGTTTTCGGCCCCGAATCGATCTTCCCGAGACCGACTGATTAGCGTCGTGGCCGTAAAAGGAGGAAGCGAGCGAAGAAGATCATCAATGATCACGCTGACGCCTCCGTCGGATGGGCCGCATCGCCGTGCGATCGTCGATTAAGCTTATTAGGGTCGAATGGGGCGAAAGGTGGTGTGCGAGCGTGCGTGTGTGTGTGTGTGGCACCCCCTCTGAAATGGCCTGTCCGCGGCTGAATGGCTGAGCAAACCCGGAACGCATTAAACTGTGGCCGGCCCCCGCTATCTGGCAAGAGGAAAACAAACATTAAGGGAAATTAATTGAAGTGATTTAGTTTATATAGATATACATATACTCTTGGCGGGCCCCGGAACCGCGATCCTTGCGCCGGACTCGGCCGCGCATTCGCGGTGCCCCAGAGGGGCCGCCACCGCCGCCGGTAATGGATTTCGATCGGTGCGATCGCGTCATCGATCGCGGCCGCAAGAAATATTTGGTAACATTTTTCAAATTTGTCGGCACGTTTGGCTGGCTTTGGTGGTTGGGTTCGGCTAGTGGGGTGCGTGTTTGGGGGGGCCGTTGCCTCGAATGTCACGTTTCGTTCCGTGATTCCCGGGTATGGTGGTACTGGTGGCCGGCTTCATTGAAGGACATCCTGCTTTGGTGGCTCCAGAATGAAGTTAAGTAATTAAGAAAGGTTCAATAGGTTCGAAAGCGGCGGAGTTGTTTCATTTGAAGCATTAGATAGGGTCCTTTTAGTTCGACATCGATCAGGTTGTTATCAAAATTATAGGTAACTGAACGGACGTAACGAACTTGGAACTATCTATGTACGAGATGTACTGGATCCATTAGCATGGCTATACAAACATTTAACTTATTTAAGACTACGTTCTACTGATTTCAGTTCCACGGGAGAATATTTAGCAAGTTTCTTAGCGTCATCTGGGTTTAATACAAATATGTATATTAGATAGAGCTATACGACAACTTGTAAGGCGACGCACGATATCCACTTGAGTTGAGTGTTTTCAGAATATTTATTTATTTATTATTATTTAAACGAACAGAACAATATTAAGTATCAATTTAAAGTTTTGTATAATTGATGTCCGAATTCGGACTGACGTCTTTCGTGCCGCAGCGCAGACGGATGATCTACGCACGAGCCACAATGTGATACCTACTTTTCCAAAGGCCAACTTCAGAACATTTCCACGCATTAAGGTCTCATTAAATAGCCTTTGGGTCGTCTAACGAGGTAGTCTTGAAGGTAGAACTTTCGACTATCCGATCCAAACGTACAATTCCTAAACTTTGATCGCCGCTTCAACTGGAGTAGCATCTAAACAATTGAGGAACTTCTGCTGGGGTGATCCATCAAGTGTTTGGATTTTAAACTATCAATTACTCGACTTTTAATAAATACGGCTCTGCCCGTTCTTTAAGAGAAAAAAAAAAAAAAAAAAAAATTACTCGACTTTTGAAACGTTGAACTTCATTCTGGAAATTGTAAACATTTAGTAAAAACATGTACATTTACGAAATGAGACGTTGGATGTACGAGACGTTAAAGCATGGTCCACAAAGAATCGGGAAAAGTTGTATGTTTTCTAGCAGCGCCCCTGGTGGTCGGATTTCAAATGTTTTGACAGCTATGTCTTTAGTAAACATTCGACTTTCAGTGCTGAAAGTTTCATCCTGGTACGAGGAGTTTATAAAAAGTTATGCTCAATGGAACTCGAAAGAAGAAAAATAATTCTGCACAATTACGACGAGAACCCCACGTGGTCTGCTTTAAAAATCTCAAAAACACAAAAATTCGCAAAATCAACTGTATATGCTGTACTTTAACGTTTCCGGCAACCCAATACCGTAGACCGAAAGATTCAGAGTAGGTGTCGTAGTGGAACATACTACCGGCAGCTGATCTGGAAGGTTTTGAGATCAATTGCGACAAATCTTGGATCCCCGGTTCGGGATATTGAAAAAAAAAATCATGCCAGCAGAAATACTGTCCAGAGGATCTGTCTATGAAAAAGCTTGGGTTTTTTTCTTGCATGTAAGCATCGAAAGAGGACATTTAAGCAAAACCTAGTCGCTAAAATACGCGCTTGAAAGTTATACGGGAAGGTTCTGACGAGGTAAAAAAGATGCTTGCTTATGGACGACGAAACATACATGAAAATTGATTTTGGACACCTTCCTGGACCAAAATGTAATCTCGCCACGGCACGGAGAGATGTCCTCTGCAAGTTAAAATATGTATTCACCAATAAATTTGCACGGAAACTAATGATCTGGCAAGGAATTTGCACATGTGTTCCGAAACCAAGGTTTTCATCATAAACACAACGATGAACTCAACGCTGTACAAGGAACAGTGCCTTAAAAAGCGAGTTATATCATGTATTAAGTCACACAAAGGTCCGCTTAAGTTTTGGCCTGATTTGGTAAGCTACCACTACAGCAGGGAGGTAGTTTAGTGATATCGTGACAATAAGGTGGATTTTATCGCAAAGGACATCAATCCACCAAATTGCTCTGAACTCCGCCCAATCGAAAATTATTGGGCAATAATCAAATGGAAGTTGAAGAAGACTGGAAAGGTAATGTAGGATGTTGCAGAGATGGCAATAAATTGGAACAAATTAGCCGCTGAGGTGGACCAGAAGATTGTGCAGAAAAAAATGGCGCGCGTTCTACAGAAAGTTCGCGATTTCATCCAAAGACCAACAAAAAAAATTTATGAAATTTTTCTCTTAAAGTACAATAAAATACCTTCATTTTGACACCTTCACATGTTTTCTAAGACAAACCAACCCCGAGATAGAGCTAATTCAATTGTTCCCGATTCTTTGTGGACCATGCTTTACGTTGGATGTATTTGGGGCTCGGATAACCCACACGTCGTGCAAGAGAAGCCAATCGTAGTGACTGTTTGGTGCGGATTTTGGTCTGGCGACATCATCGGCTCATTTTTCTTCGAAATCGAAGAAGAAGCCGCCGTAACCGTCGATGTGTTGAAAACCCTACACGAGCTCCGAGTTCCGTTCCGTGAATGAATTCCGTTTGACGAAAGCAAAAGCAAAATCTTGTGGAATAGAATCCATACGTTCAGAACACGTTCGGTTATCGACACATGTCTGGAACGCTTCAGGAACTCTCGGGTCCATCGCGAAACGAGAAACGAAGAATTGGACGAACCAAGAGTCATTGATGGATTCCACAGTTCCAGTGTGACGCGAGAGTCCTGAGTCGGGACACAGAATTACGTACCGGACGATGGCGTTTGGTGTGCACCCTTCTTGTGGCAACCCGCCAAGACCCGGGAAAATAAAAAAACAAACCCGCCGGCCGGGGATCCGCGATCCGCGGACGACAAAGTACGGCGCGAAAGAGTAACGGCTTCAAAGGAATCGGCCGGCGGCGGCCAGGTGGGGGTGGATCAAGCATAAAACAAAGAACAAAGGAGAGGGACAAAAAGGCACCGAAAGGCGTCCCGAAAGGACGCCGGCACTTACGGCGACAGCGACGCCATGCCCACCATACACCATGTGACCATATAAAACATACAATTTCCATTAAAATCAATAAATGATCGAGTGCTAAATTATCATATAATATGCATTTTGTCGTTTCCGTCCGCGGGCCACCACCTTCGCCACTCCCTCAGGCTGGTTTGGAGCCCGAACACCGAGCCGCCAAGCTGCCGGAGAGCTCGCCGTGTGGCGGATTTGTCGATAACTTTCGCTGCAGTGATCAATCTCGGACGCCGGGCCGCCGCCTCGGAATTCGCAGTATCGGCTGGATCATCGGACGCGAAGACGCGCCCGGACCCGGACCCGTACCGCTGGCCGGTTTATGATTTGCGCTTTCGAACCCCGGACTGGGCTGGCCGGGCGGACTCCCTGGATGGCTTAAGTGCGCGCTCAGACGCAGCCTAAAAGGCGTCCGCGGCCCGCGCGGCTCGTAAAAGGTCCGAGTTCTTAAGTACGCCATAATATACGGTTATGGTGCTCGTAAAAATGTCTCATTTGCAAATGAGTCAACCTTGGGACGGTGCGGATGCGGTGGGCAGGGCGGGGCGTGGGTGTTCAGGCCTTGCAGGGCATGGGCGGGGGGTTAGGACGGGGTGTTGTCACCACATCGTCTCGGTTGGGACGGATCACGCCGCCGCCGTCGCCGCTGACACTAACGGGAACCGGCATAGTGAATTAATTAATCACAACACCCGAACCCGAAACCCGATCCGCACGGTCGGGCGCGAGGTGCGCCCCGCGGTGGCCACAATCGGCGAGGGATGCTATTTACTGGGACAAGAGGGTCCAACAGCAGCAGCCGATTAGCTGGGATAGCATCTGGGTTTGCTCCAAGAAAGGACACTTCCGGTCTTGGAACCGCTGTTCTTCTGGGCTAGTGTGATCTTCCATTTCGCTTTCTTCACTCATTTCGGTGCAAAAAAAGGACGCTAACAACTCCATACATCCTGATTTTTTAAATCTCGTCGTCAGTTAGTGGAAACTCGGGACTGAGCTGTGTAACTACTAGGCTGTTCAATAAGTTCGTTGCATCGATAAGAAAAACACAATTTTATGGTTTGAAATACACAATGTTTAGTATACTTTATTATTCGTCCTTCAATTAAATCTCTTTCAGTCATTTGACGATTTTCCAATACGATATCCTGTATTTTTTCTACGATTGCAGGTGTTGTGTCATGGATCGGCTTCAAGGCTTCTACGACAACGTTTAAACTCAGAAATCCCCCTTTAATGTACTAATTAAAGACGAAGAGTCTTTATACACATTCAACATTCGTTCATGAATTTCCTTTAATTTTAAACCTTAAAAAAATCAATCATCGCACGATTCTTGATTTGTGACATTTCGATACTGAATTGGCTTGTAAAATAAGAATTAAGTGATCGAGTGAAATTAAACTTTACAAACGTTCATACGAACAGTATATCAACTTTTATAGTGTAAACTTATTTACATAAAACTGGAACCCAAATACTATTGCGGAATGTTGCTATTCTTTCATCAGTTTCTGCACTATTATTATTATAATTTTTTTTGCGTCTTTGGAGATCACGTTTCGTGAAAATATCTCTTTTGCTGATTTGGAATTAAAAAAAAATCCCAAAACCCCCCAGTAAAAGCCGTTGCCGTAAATTTTAACCACGCCGTCGGCAACCGGTGCCCACCGTGCGTTGGTTTCGGGAGCGAGAAGCAAATGCTTGGGATGCCTCACGGGAATCGTCCGGCATTCTAGCGGGTAGGGGAGGGTGGGAATGCGGTAAAGACAAAACAAGCTCCCCCCTCAGAGGGCAACAACAAAAGGGGAAAGCCGACACCTTGTCTTAGGCGTTCTTTCTTTTTTCTTTCTGTATGCCGGTCGCACCCAAGACGCCACGAGGAATGTCAGCGGGCAGCCTCCCGGTAGGGCAAGAGTGGACACACACTAGAGTGAGACGGTATCGGAAGTGAAGTCACCAGTCATTTTGTACACCACAAGAAGAAGAGCAGAAAGATGTTGGGGTACTGTGTGGCCGAAGGACACCCGGGTGACATACCTGGCGGCGGGCGCAGTGCGCAACCCCTTGACGGACATATTTATGTTGCCCTGCCGGTGTGTGTGTGTGCGTGTGTGGGGTGTGTGCGTGTGTGGGGTGTGTGCGCCCCGAACGCCCGGCAAATTTGCATAAGGAATTGGCTGCGCTCGCTGAATCAATTAGGGGATTCGGTTTCGGCATTCGGCCGGGCGACCGGTGGACTGATTCCAGATGATTTAATTACCACGTCCGCATCGTCGTCGTCGGTCGGCCCGTTAATGGCCGTAGCCGCTGACACCGCCGCTGCCAGGAGGCTGCTAAAGGTGCGTGTCGCAACGGCCGTCGGAATGGATAATGTCTTCGAAACGGAAGCCACACTCGCGGGGACCCGCCGATGGGCCGACCGACTTCAAATGGTTTCTCTCGGGGCGGGTGGAAGTCGCAGTCGCAGTGACAAATTGGTGACGGATAAGCAACGGGGGAACCACTTTGTGTTAGAGTTGAGAGCGGAGCTCTCTCGCGAAACGAGAGCGTTGTTGCCTCATCAGCGACGCGATCGATTCGTATGCAGTTTACGAAACGGATCACGGGCCTTCGGAGGCCTTCGGAATAAATTGACGTTTTCTAAAACTCCAAACACGCGCCAGCCGCGGTGCGGTACCAGCTGGGACGTGGCAGGGAAATGGTTGCCCCAAGGAGACCCATTGCGAGACTCCGATTGATGAATGGCTGCTCTTTGCGGTCGTGTGAATCGCAATTGATAAAGCTCATGCCGCTCAGTGTCGGCCTGGACAATGGCCGGCCTCTTGGAGTATACTGACAGTTGCCTCCGTGTAGGAGAAAGCCCACCAAAGGATAATTGGCCTGATGGGAACAATAAAGGGGCAAACATTGTGCAGAAATTGCTATCTAACACATGGGCTGAAAAATCGCGGTTTTAACTAATAAATGGCGCTAGTCTCATTGCACTCATCACTTTTTCAGTTAGTACTAATTTTCAAAAGAATGCTGTGAAACAATGGATCTCAAATAATTTCGTGTTTTAATGTTACACTGCTTCTTGATGGGAAAAAGTATCGTTCAAGTGAAGCAATGGTTTGAAAAGAGTTACAAATCCACAAAATTGTTTTGAATGATCTAAAAGTGAAGTTATGTCATTTAACTGACATTGTAAAGATATCGAAGGAACCTGTGCGCTTTATATTCCATGAACATTTGACTATGAGAAAGCTCTGTCCAAAGAAAGGGCCACGTTTGCTCAACGTTGACGGGAAACAAGAACGTGATGATGATTCTGAACAGTGTTTGGCATTCCATAATTTCCCTCCGGAACGAAAACGATCGTCATCTGAGCGGAGAGCATCTAGTGAACCTCGTCCAAAGCGTCGTCTCAAGCACAACAATCGGCTGGAACAGTTCTGGCCGCCATATTTTTGGAGATGAATGGTGTAACAATCAGTGAATGTGAATATACGGTGAATATTATACAGGGTGCCTCATCACGACCCATACTATTTAAATGTTGAATTACTCCGCTTTTTGTCAGTCGATTTTGACAAATGAACAAGATTCTAAAACTTCAGTCTATGCCGTTTTTGTCATGGCCAAAGAACGGGTTGAAATTGTAGCGCTATACATTGAAAATATTCGTTCAACTTTGAAAACTGTGCGTGCTTATTAATGCCGAATTTCTTACGACTTCTTATTGAGGGGCTATTTGACGAGTAAGGTTTATGCCAGCCAACCGAAGACTATTGAAGAACTGAAAACTAACACTACAGTGGAAATTGCTGCTATTACGTTGTCTATTACCGAAATGATGTCAAATACAATGAAAAATGCCCAAAAAAGTCTGCCAGTCTAATGGAGCCGACCATTTGATCGATATTATAATTTGAGTGAATTGTCAACAAACGGCATTCTATACCATAAATAAATGTTGTTCATATGTTAAAATCGACTGTAAAATGGCGGAGTTATTTAACATTTAAATAGTATGGGTCATGATGAGGCACGCTGCACAGCGTTATTGGAGCGTTTGAAGTCCGAATTTGCGAAGAAACACCTCGCCACAAATTAGTCAAAACAATGGCAAAACTACATGAATTGATCTTTGAATTGCTTACCCATGCTGTTCAAAGACCAAAATAAATGGTCATCGGTAAAAAATTTCACTCGAATCAAGAAGTTATCGCTGAAACTATTTTGAGGCAAAAGATCGTTCTACAAAAGTGGTACTGAAATGTTACAGCGACTCTGGAATATTTGTGTGGCTCTTAATGGAGATGACGTTGATGAATAAATCTAATTTTAAACAAAAAAAGCCACGTTTTATGCTCGGTACTTTTTGGCCCGTGTATTATTCCCGGCTCACACGCGGAAGGTCCCGGTGCCGGTGCCAGCCGGTTGGTCGGTTGGTGATGAGGTAATGCCAGTTGGTCAAACTTCTCCTCTCGCGGCACTTTATGCTCCGGTCCACTTTCCAGCATAATGCCCCCGAA
>NW_026453891.1:0-7547 GCF_943734635.1 Anopheles cruzii
TGGGGAGGGGCAAGTGTGAGGTAAGGTGAGCGATGTGATATGATGAGTGGGGCTCTAGCAGCGTTCCCCCGCCGGCAGGGGGCCGACACGCCTTTGACCCCGCTGACAAGAAGACATTTAAAATTTCCAGCAATCCTGCAAGCCCTCAGGTACCGCACGGAGTCAGGGTACCGTACCCGAAGTCCGTGTGTTGACAGTGGCACTCGGTGTCCATTTCGTCGATCCCGGGAACCGCAGAACCCTGGCCAGCTACGGAACCACCGGTGACGGAACACCGTCAGACGGTAACCAAACACCGGCGTACGGTGCAACTTATGAAGGACAAGCGCTGGAAATGTTAGGTTATGGAGCATGGTGTGTGCGTGTGTGTGTTGTTGCGTTCTTTGTTTTCGTTGTGTCAGCCACCAGCGGAGTGATGTGTCCCGGGAACCCGGAACAGGGCGGACGAGGGATTGATTGTCAATCGATCGTGCAGCCCGATCCGATGATCTGTCGCGCTGCCGAGCCGTTCTCGGGCGCTGGCTGCGTATTGTTTATTGCGTCTCGATTCGCTGCGTGCTCCAGACACCGGAACCCGGAATGCACGCTACGCGGTGAGTGACAATCCGGAAGAGAAGAGGGCACACAAAAAAGCGAGCACACGGAACAAGAAAAGCGCAGCGGTGCAAGGGCAGTGACTTTTTGGAGGGCTTTGATGCGCTTGACGGCGGTCGGTGGAGTGATAGGAAATTGAAACCGAGCGACGTGGCACAATAGAAGGGCGGAACCGGGGCTGGGAGGCCCACGAGACGGTAGCCCGTGCGCTTGTCAGGTTGAGGTTTCGTTGAGTGATGGCTGCGCTGAATTCAATATTGGTGCCATTATTTGTACGACCGGTCGCCCACCGTTCGTCGGTACCGCACTGGAGTTGGAACGTGCCGGGTATCCTTTGTACGATTGATTAGAGAACGGAACCACGGAGCTCCCAATGCGTTGGCTGATTTTTCGGTACAAATACGGTAGACGCCAACCAACGGCCAGCCAAGGTTTGATGTCAACTGCAAAGGAACTATTGGCACATTGTGTATTTTAGTAGCATGTCCTGGGTTTTAATACAGCCCAATTACTAATTGGTTGAAAATTGAAAACAAGCGGAAATGTTTGATGAATGTACATAAAACATCTTGCAATAGTCTTGCAGTAGTGACTGTTCACATTACTCATATAAAAATGAAGTTAATATAGAAGATGAAAGACTACTGTTAGTAGCGATAATCACAACCGCGAACGTTCAGTGTTTTGAAGTTCTTTATTTGTAGCAAACGAACGAAGCAACTCAAAATTAGTCCGCCGTTCGCGGCGTTTCGCTTATCACTCCTCCGTAATGCAAAGAGTGTCCCTCAATCACCGGTGATCCTACCTCTCTCACTCGTGAGTGTCCCTGGCGATCGGTGATCATCTCTCTCTCGCTCGTAAGCGGGTCTGCAGCTTGTTTGCAGCCTGGCATGCAAGTGGCGGCTAGCTGGCTCTACCGATATCAGCGGCTATCGGTAACAACTACTAAGGCTAGAAAACTTATCATCATTAGCGAGACATTTAGCATAGACCTTCTTTCGCATAGACGTGAGTAACAGATGTGCGATATGATGTTCATTTCCAACATATCCAGCATGAGTAAATTCTACAAATCATCAACCAATCTTTGGAGCTAAATTAAGTATTGTAAAGCTATCTTGTTTTATTTGTTTATCTTTCTAACATTTGCACAGTTTAATGCCTGTCAAATCAGCTTTTTGTCGATTGTATAAAGTGTTGCTGTAAGTTGAGTGGTGATTGATGAATACTTAACAAAATTCTATAAAAAATAAGTTTTTATTATTACATATTAAATTTCATGTAATTTTTGATCAATCATTTGCAGCAATCATCAGTTCTTTTTTGTGTAATAAGTTTTATCGTTGATCGTAAAGCATATTTAGTGAACACATTTTGTGAAGTGCTTGCACCTCAGATATCCTTTCCTTTTCGTCCTTAGGCCAGTGCCATCCTCGTAGAAAGTACCGAACCAGATTTTACGAAACTTTATGTTTGTAATTTAAAAGATGCCCGTTTTGACAAATGGTATGACTCATCCACTTCAACATCTCAAAACTGTTCCATTCAGGGCCGCCTGATACGCCCATCTCCTGCTATCGCCCCTTTACGGTGCTACCGATAACTTTCAACACACGACGTTAGTCGGCGAGGGTCACTTCATTTGCGGGTACATTTGACAGTAAAACGCTCCTGGCCGGGGGTTTTATCGAGACGCGTGCGCCTAGCGCTTTTGAATGATCGATCACGAAGGACCGGCTGCTAACCGGTACCGTAAGTTACCAACTTGACCCATTCCGGCCCGCCGCCTCAGAAAGGACTTTCGCCAGAACGAACCAGTGGTCGAGCAAGGACGAGCTGGGTCTCCCTCAGAGGCTGGAGGGGGCCGAAACAAGGCCGAAAACAAGGTTCATTTTACGGTCCATTAAAGTGCTTGTAATAACAAATCTTCAATAAACATGAAAATTGTTTACGACGGACCGTTCGGCAGACGTCGGCGGCCGAGCCGCAGCAGCAGGTCCATCGTCCCGAATGGGATTCTACCGATTGACGTGATATGTTGCCACGAGACAGACGGATGGAGGGCGTAGCTTTGTACCAGACCATCGGAGCCGTCGGAGCCGATTCCATCAAGCGGATGCCAGCGCACCAATGACACCTCCGTCGTCGGCTCAGCCGGTGACATCGATGATATCTTAATCTCGGCCAACTTCCGTCAAGCCGTCGGCCCACCCGGCGCCGGGGTGGTAAAATTAATTTCCGAAAGAGTTCACCTCGGGGGTCGGCAGGGGTCGCAATCGGATCGGATGTTGGCCGATTTACTGTCGGCAGGGTGCTGGTGCTGGTTGCGCTGCCAAAAGCATCGATTTACGGGCGAACGATCCGACCGTCGGCCCGGTCTGCGGTACTCGAAACTGCATTCTTGTGTGCGGGTGCGGAGGCGGCGGATGGAACGGAACCCGGCACCGGAACGGGACAAAGTGGAAAACCTAAAAACTTTGGTTCCCGGGCCCCGGCACGCCGAAAGTTTCGCAAGAAACCTAGCAACAAACCACTACCGCTCCGACGGGGACGCGGTGGTCGTGCGCAGGACGAGGAGGACATGGTGGTGGTTGCGCGGTGGCCGGATATTTGGCTTGTACGACCCTCGTCGTCGTCCCGTCCCGTTGAGCTTGAGTGTGTACCGATGCTTTTACGATTGTGCCAGCGTCTTGCGGCAACCGCCAGGCGTGCTGTGGTGGACCAAAGCGGGGGTCGAGTGCGACAAGGCAAGCGATCCCGGGCCCGGGCCGGGTTGGCCCGGGAGACTGCGGTTAAGGTTAACGCACATAAAGCCCTGGCCAAAGTTTTCCTGATTAAATGGTTTATTAGTTTTGAAGTTCCACTCCAAAATCTGTGGTCAACCGCGCGGGGGTGACGGGGTGGTCCGAAGCACAGTAACCGAAGGTGGGCGGGGGGGAGCAGGGCAGACTGAGAGGGTGGCTCGAAACACGGTGCCAAGGTTAGGCCAGGCCAGGATACCGAAAGTGAGCAACGTCAGCCGCGTCTCGGCTGCAGCCCGAACATGGGTCCTGCCGGAGGTCCTAACGATCGATTGTTCGGTGTGTGTGTGTGTGTGCGCCAAGGTGTGCGACGGGACCTTTCGAAGAGGGTGCGAGCCAAGCATTAGCGGTAAAATATTTCTTTATCTCGCAGCCATAGTTTTCGGCGCGCCGTGGCCTGGCGCGGATGGGGTTTATGCTTTTCCCACCCACTTTCGGCCTGGCGCCGTTCCTGGTGGCCGTATTTTACTCACGACCCATCGCCCTCTGGTTCCGCCGGCGCAACTTTGTGCGCTCGACCCCGATAAAGATAAACCTCGGGTTTCGGGCGCCGTTTGCGTGTGTTTGTGTGTGTGTTTATTTTAAAGTTTATTAAATTTATGAGCGATCAAAGATAGAGCGCATAAAGTTTATATTTGCAATGCATTAAAGGGCGCAATTTATTGGTGCCACGGCACGGCCCACGGCAGGGTCCGGGGCGCGGCACCCCGTCGCTAAGTGGATAACGGGGCAGGACCTCTCTTAGGAGCGCCTGGCCCGGAAGTGGCTGCAGCTGCGCACGGAGTGACGAGATTGTCCATAAAAGACTCCACTTTGGGCCACGTTTTGAGCGAATCTAGTGTGTCTAGTGTGACGGGTAATTTCACGTGCAATTTGTTACCAGCTCCGGTGGCAGCTCATGTCTGGCGTCTTCGTTCGGTGCACTTGGTCGTGGGACGTAATGTAACATCCCAAAATCAAATGCCTTCAAATTGTGCCTTCGATGAGCTTTGGATGAGGTTCGAGATGGCTAGACACGAGGGAAGTTTATGGAACTCGTAAACAAGGTTGTTTGCGCAAACCACATCCCGGGTGCCGACAGTATTCGTAATTCAATTATGCCTGTCAGAGACACATTTGGTACTCACACGATCACGACGAAAACTTAAGGTTCGATCCTTTTTTGTGGAGGTTTTTAAAGAAATGGCAGGTTTAATGGAAGTCCTGTTTCATGATGCCAACGCGTCTTTTGCTGAACGGTTTGTACCGAATCGTGCCTACTCCAGTTCCAGTCTTGTTTTATTTGGCTTTAACTGGTTCCTGGAGCTCCTGGTCAGCCTTCGAAATTACCTTCTCTTTAGTTCATGATCTTCGGTATTGTGTCCTTTGCCCGGTTCTTGGCGTAGCTTGGCCCAAACATATCAATCGATCTTTACAGCGTGTGCGTACGTACCTTGTACGTCCATTGATCGCTTATTCTATTTTGGCAACAGAGGTGTCTCTACAAACTCCAAAAAGATAGTTCAGTCGGTCAGGCAGCTAACCGAGAAGTTATAAGGAAGTTAGTGTTGAGCCTCTGACTCTCAGATTGTCGTTTCAGTTGGCCAGAGCATTGAGTTGCAGATTCATCCTAGTGTTATGTTCTTCAGTGTAACTGTAAAGCTTCAACACCACTCTTCATTATCCTGTATGCAGGAGTCCTGTGCTGCAGGTCTTCCGTTCGAGCAGCATTATGACTCTCGTGGAACTCTGCGTTCCACTAAGACCACAGGCACCCGATAGTCCACCTAATCCAGGCATCTAGCTGCCCTGAATTGTCTTCTGCTTTTCGTAGGAGTTGTCAATTCTTCGTCCTCGTTGTGAGTGCGTCCACTGTCCTAGAATCGGTATATATAAAGTCTCACCATTAGGAAAAAGCATTTCTTTCGGAGCATTTCTAGCATTTTCCTAGAGTTCTTGCTCCAAATATCAGTGACGGAAACGTTTGTTCCAGAATGTAATGGTGGCAGTGGGGCTTCTTTGAATGCTTCCCCATTCATGCTATGAGTTTCAGGTGCCATTTTGCTAACGAAAACACCACTCCTGGCAAAACCACCTTTTCGAGGCTAAAATCTCACATCTGCACAGGTACACTTCAACAGCAACACTGAAAGGTGGCAAGCAAATTGACACTTGTTGAATAGCATGATATGAATTCCAACTAGCGTCATTGCCATGTGAAGACTTGAAACGTAAATGTGCACCGGATATGTCGTGTCATAGGCATTAGATAAAACCCTGGATCCTAAACTGATACAACTTGTTCTGAATAAATAAGATAACAAATTTGAGAAAAACGCCACCAGAAAACCCAGAAGGGTCGCATTCCAACGGGACCAACAGGAACACACCCTGGAAAAAAAAACGCCCGCATGATGCGACGAACGTGAAAACGACCAATTCCGGAGCCGCCGGAGGAAGGAGGTAAAAAAGGGGTCACAAATTAGTCACCCGCCGGTACACACCGATTACATCGGGGGCGGGAAAAGGGTCAACTATTGTTTGACAATGGCCGATGGTGGCCCCGATGTCAACCGTCGTCATCCTGCTTCGTGAGGGACACTTTCCGCCGAACGAACCCAAAGTAGCTTCATTTGGAGCAAAGAGAAACTGGAAACGAAACAGTCCCGAAATGTAATTGAAGTTTAGCATACTCCTTCCAGCGTAACCGCAACCCGGTACGGCTGTCTAATTTCTACTTACCGCCCCAAATTGTTATCATTTCCCACAGATAATGTTCGGCCACCACGCGGGGCAGGTGCCGGGCTTCGGTGCAAAGCTCGGCGCTCACTAATGTCCGCTTACATCCCACATTCTCGGCACACCAACGGCACATTAGGGCCACCACCTACGAGATATCCCATATTTGCCCAGTCGGCCTACCCGCGCGGTAGGGCGAAGTAAATCCATCGGCAGGCTGCAAAGCATGGCATTCCCGGGAGCCTGGTGTGCCCGCATATTTGCACTGTCCAATTGCTGTCAACGGCCCGGAAACGGTACTGTCCGTGGTGGCGTTTTTTAGCCCCTCCGAGAAAGCTTGCCGCGAGAAAGGTTGTGGTCGTGGCGTTCTCTCCTATTTTTTTTAAACATCGAGTGTGGTTATCCAAATTTTACTTTCAGTAGCTCGCGTTTGAGGATCGTATCGGCTAAAGGAGTCTTCATTGTGGAATGGACCTTCGATTCGGGCGACCTACCTGTGAGCTATTGTTTAATTGATGAACCACATTCATCGTTACTTCTCAGCAAGGCTTAGACCAGAATAAGAACCTGAAAACATTGTTTTAATTAGAACAGGTGGAAAAAATATGTGCTGAACATTAATAGAGAAACAAAGTATTGCGTGATGCACAACAAACTGAAAAAAGGCTTACCAGTATATTGGTATTGCTTCTTAGGATTTATCGTTCAAACGGTACAGGTGCCGTATGATGTTTTCCATAAAATCCTTGTTTGTATTATTTCTTGTTACTGAAATCTTGGCTTAGTGTGTAAGTTTAGTTAAATTGTCGAAGTACACAAAACATAAGACTTGGAATGGTAGCTTGCTTCAAAATTACAAAATTTTCACGCGAAGATCAAGCCTTTTGATCGAAGATTGAAGATTGGCTATCAGCAGATTGAGGCTTGTTTTGTTTAATATACGAGAATAGCACCCGCTGAACAGAACGTCTATTTAATAAGAGTCTCTTTCTTTGTGAGCCCTTGCCGACGACCATTGTTGCTGATTCCTTCAGAGTCGGGGCTCTTATACTTCCAACCTCCCTACCAGTGGAAGTCTTTCGGAAAGGCCAGGGCTTGAATTGCCCAGGTACCCTGACTTAAAATCTGGTACTAGATTCAAGATTTGAATTAGTATTAAAAATAAATTAAGCTAGTTTGTGGAAAGAGACGAATGTTAGGCTGTTGCAGCTCAAAGTTTCTGCAACTAAGAACACCGAACCAACATCTATTTAAAGATTGAAGCTCGTCTCATTTGTTTCTGCCTTAAACCCGTACCGCGTATCAGTGACGTGTACCAATTGTACTGTTATGCTTCTATGCTTCGAAAAAAAACGTATTCCTAATATAAATGGATATAAATGGATACCCCCCGCTGATAGAGCAGTCGGTAGTGCTCTTCGCTGTCACGCAGCT
>NW_026453891.1:8047-27900 GCF_943734635.1 Anopheles cruzii
CACACACGCACGCAGACACCTCCATTCGGTGGAGGCGCCTGGTTTGTGGTTCCCGTTTAATTGGAATGCATTTTGATCTCCGACCGGTCCCTGCGCGCGTGCCGGTGGATAACTTTGTAGTTTGCAATTAGACGGGGTTTTGCGTGCGTTCTTTGCCTTACCGTGAAGGATTCCGTAGTTTTACGTGTTGCGACCCTGCGACTTCTTACGGAAGCGCCAGTCGTAGGCAACAAAAAAATACTTGCATTTAGTGTTCTTTTTATGTTTACTCTCGCTTTGAGTGCGGTCTTTAAAAAGGTGCACGGGACGCAACAAGAACCACGGCGGGCTACGTTCGTGATTTCTTGCAAACCATGCAAACCGAGGGACTCGAGTCTGGTCATGCAAATTTCGGACGATTATGACCCACGCGACGGCCCGGTGCATTAATCATTCGCGAGGGCGACAAAAAAGTGATAAAATCCGTCATACAACATCCGTCGCGATAGTGCAATTCAAATAAACGACAATATGCTAGCGGGGCCGGTAGAAAAAGGCCGCAGTTTATGAACAATTTCTGCATTATGTTTACAGCGCTTTCATCGTTTAGTTTTTTTTTTCTTGCTTTACTCTGCGGTTTAATACGGCGCGGTCGTTAGAGCGCGTCGTTGCAACCGGAACAATAATGTTGGAAACAACATTCTCGTTAAGCATCGAACGAACGTTTGGTCAGCGAGGGGCAAGTGCAACAGGAATTGGGTGTTTTGTACTCGCTTTGTATTGAGTGGTGGCGTGCCTGATTCAAAACGTTTACTGCTAAAAGTTGCCGCTAGGACAACAACCCGTGATGAAATACGCAAAAATAGATAATCTATTGAAACGATTGATCCCGATAAAGCCGGGTGGAAATTGAGCAAATGTTGACAAAATTCCAACAAAACTATCCGTAAAATGGAAAAAAATCATCGAATCGGTGTAAAGCGTAGCTCGCGCCATGTGTACAGGACAGTTGAGGTTAATCGAGAAAAAAAAAACATTTATAGAATTGGCGTTCACAAAGGTACTCGGCAAATGTTTGGTCTGCAATGGTTTTCAATAGATAACCAACCATTTTACAACACAATACTAACTCGATCAAAATGAATACGGCGTGCCGATTTAAAGTCTCTATACGTTTCTGATGATTGATAAAATGGTTTCACAATTGGTAAAAAAAAACAAATTTTTGCATTAAAAACCTTTGAACACTTGTTCCAGAAGCCGGACTGTGGATAATCCTACTTCTTACGCCACGCAAAAGTCTGTTTAATTAGTAGATACGAGTTTAAGAATAAAAGCTTATCATAACTCTTTTACTTTTATAAAGTGAGATGGGTCCTTGAAGTATCTCAGGCATCGCACATTATTCAGGTTTTACAGGGTGTTCTATCACGATCCAACTATTTAAATGTTGAATAACTCCGCTATTTGTTTATCGATTTTGACAAATTAGCCAGATTCTGAAGTCAGTCTATGCCGTTTTACTCATTAATTAATTTACGGTAAAACGGCGGGCTGAAATTGTAGCGATTCACAGTGAAATTAATCGTTCAACTGTGAAAACTGTGCGTGCTTATTAATGCTGAATTTCTTCTGACTTCTTTCTGTGAGGCTATTTGAAGAGTAAGGTTTATGCCAGCCAATCGAAGACCAACCGAAGGCCAACCGAGTCAAAACTGAAAGCTAACATTGCAGCGGAAATTGCTGCTATAACTGCGATGCCACACGGTGCATAACTGTAACACGTAACACGTAACTTAGTGTCAAATCTGTTATGCGCCCTGTATAACGTCGGGTTATAGGGTCTGCTGAGCCACAACGCTTTTGGCACTGGTCGTTGTACTGTCTAAATTGTTATATAAGAGGCTGTTATATCTGCTGTTATGTACCGTGTGGCACCACAGTTACGTTGTCTATTACAGAAATATTGTCAAATATGTACAATGCAAAATGCCCAAAAAGGCCGCGTTTTGTGTGTCTAATGAAGGCGGTCATTTGATCGAAATTGTATTCTAAGTAAATTATTATTATTATTATTAGGTAAATGGTATTCTATACCCCAAAAAAATCTTGTTAATTTGTGAAAATCGACTGACAAATAGAAGAGTTATTCAACATTTAAGTAGTTGGATCGTGATGGAACACTCTGTATATGGTTGTCGATGGTTTACATGCTCATTTGTTAATACCATTTCAGAAAAGAAAACCAATTTCAAAGACATAGACATTACATAGATTATTCGATTAGAGACTGGCAACACATTTACCACAATGTTTCATACTTTCTCTGACCGATCGTTCCCCGAAATTCGATGAACCTGAGCCCAAGGATACCCTTCATAAAAACGTACGCAATCCAAATGGGCTCCAATCTTAATATCTGATCCGATTCGACGGGCCCGAAGCGCAACCCCCGGTGCGGCCATTACTGCGATTCCCCGTTTAAGCCTGTTATAAAATAATCTTAAACTCGGCGACCCGCGCGTTTTCCGACCGACCAGTGGATGGTGGCATAAAATAAAATGAAGCGAAAGTAAAACAAAAAAAAAACCCATCCACTCTACGCGCACTCTGCGCACCGAGGGCCGCGAACCAATCCAATAGGAATTAACCCATTCGGCGCCGGGCCTGGCGCTGTGCGGCGAACGACAGTTTTATGTGATTGAAAAATGGTGCTGGAAATAAATTTCCATCATCATTATTGCTGCGATGGCCACAAATGGACATTATTACTTATGTAGCTCTCGGCTGTTTGTGCTCGCCCCCGTTTTGTGCGCAACGCACACAATGCACACGGAAGCTGCAAGGACGGTGTGGCACGCGTGAGCAGGGCCGCCCAATCACCACATGGCCACCTCCGTCGGCTTGGAAGGGTGACCCTGTTCATTAATTCATTTAAATTATTTAAAATCCAAACGAACCGACGGTGGGGTGGCCAGTGGATGAATCGAAAGTCGAAAACGAACGGAGTTCAGTGGAAGAACTTGACCGGGAACGCGGGTTAATGAATGATGCTTGACCCGTTATGCTGCGCGGTACGTTGCGTCGGTCAGTGTGAGCATTAAACTTGGCAATAATGCTGGCGAAAGGCACAATAATCGGGTGCAAAGAAGAGCTTCCAGCTTCACGTATCACGTTCTTCGGTGTTCAGTTTTTGTTAAGCACACCTTTTGAGTATGCGTAGTACAATATTAATGTGTTCACCATTGGACGACTTTTAAGCGTTACTAGAATGCCGAATGGCGCTGGTGACTGCACAAGGATATCTGGCAAGCGAAAGTGAGACAGTGGGCTGGGCGGTGCTTATGCACGCCACCTGGAAAACGGAACGTTAACAGGTACGGCAGGGAGGGCAACAAAATCCGCCAAAGCTTGCGAACCTTCTCGCGAGCCAATAAATCTCGGAATCGATAAATTTAAATTCTGTCTCTCGCCCCCCGCGGGGGTCCGGCCGTCGGAGGGCGCCGGACCTACGGTGACATAGATAAATAAATGAATTAATTGTACCAAACACACGTGAACTGCGGCCAAAATGGGCCACAAAAAGTGACGAAAGACCCCAAAAAACAAAAAAACAAAACGGGAAACAAGCTCAACGGAAAACGGTGCATAGAAAAACGGTTCCACACGCGTGCGTGTGTGTGTGTGTGTGTGTGTCGTGTAAGGACAGATTGCACACCGGGCTCATACATTATTGGTGCACCAGGATGGGAAATGGATTTTCGTGATTTTCACCGTAAAACGGACGCGCGATCCGAATACCAATTGGTCCGCCCGGTGTTGTGTGTGTGTGTTGCGTGGGATCCTTTATTGCCTTTGACAGGGTAATTTTCTGTTGCCCTCCCACCGACCGACCGACTGTTATGCATCGCCCCCGGGGGCCGGCTTGTCCATCATGGCGCGGCACCTTAATGCAACCGGAAAACAAACCAAAGGTCGGTATTAGCGGTGGCCATGGGATTACCATGGGTGGGTGAAATTTATTTAACGACTCCTTCGCGACCGTACCTCATCGTTTTTAACCATCTACCATCAGCCCAGCCCAGCCGTTTTTTTTGCGTGGCCCAGTGGGTGGCCCGGATCCAGGCCGCCCACCGCACTGTGGCCCTGTGGGTTGGCCCTTTGAATTGTGGGAGAGAAAAAGGCAAAATTATGTATTACTCGGTGGAAAAACGCCAAGCATCATACATTAACCCTGCCGCCCTTTGGGGGTGGGCGCGCGCGCAGTGGCCAACGGACGCAGCGAAAGGTACATGAAGTGGTCATTCCCGGTAAAAAAAAGTACGACTCAACATATTGGCTCAATAATTGAGTCCGTCCGGTGAACCTCGGCTCACGGACGGCGCGCTCTTTCGGTCCATTTTCGGTCGCCACTCCCGTCCTTGGCACGGAGCGGACGGTGCACCACCCGCCACCGATCGGGCGTGTGAATTGATCCGTGCCGCGTCCGTGCAACGGTTCGCTGGAAGTTTTTTGATTTCGTTTGCGTTTCGCTGCCCGACCAATGAAATGTCAATTATTTTAAAGAGGGTGAAAATTTTTATTGCATGAATTCGGCCAGAAAATGCATGCGCTCCGGGCGCTGCCCTTGCCACTTCCGGTGGCGGCGGCGGCGGCTGGTGAGCAATTGGTGGGACTAAGCATTTAATTATTGAAATGGTTGTTCGGAAGGTTTGCCTTTCGATTGGTGCGAGGGCGCATTATTGGATGCTGTCTGATGTTATTTGCTGTTCGGGAATGGTTCCTGCAAACCGGAACTGAATGATCAGGTGGTCACTTAAGGAATGGCCTTAAAGCCACTCGGTGATTCGTAGGTTTAAAGCCGATTTTTGTTATGCCTTTTACAATTAATATTTTGATGGTTATTCGAACCTTATTTATCACAAGTCTCAAGTTATTGCAAATTACAACAAAAAATAGTATTCAGCTGGAGTGGTCTTCTTGTCGGTTTCGTCTTGTCGGATGTGATCAGTTGTGCTTTCAATTCTAAGATCTACCTGTAAGGTATATGTTCGTGTTTAACCCCCCTATCATAGAACTCGATTCGAGTCCTCGAACGTTCATTCCGTTCATTTTGAGTTCATTTTGCTATAGCTTTCTCGTTCTGCCCTCTCTCTTGCTGTATTCGGCTTTCTCTCTTGTTGTGTTCACTCGAACGGTAGAGTTTCCGTTCGAGATCCATAATAGGGGGGTAAGTGATTGCAAAATAAGCGAACCAAAATAGTCATTAAGTAAATTATTAATGTTTCCAGTTTATCTACCATTCAACTTAATACCATTTCGTAAAGAAAACGTTTTGTGTCTTGAAGATTCTGATCATCGAACTGGACATTTTCCGCTTGAACTTTAAATAACATCCTCAAGAGGTTCATTAAGAGGTCCTTAATTTGAGATTATTTCGATGACTGCCTCTCCCTCGGAAACGTATTTTGCCACATCAACGTGTGGCCTTTTCTTCAACAACGTGTGGCAATTAATACGTCATTCGTGTAGTAATTTACTAATGAATGTTAATGTTAATTTGGTTTTCCTTTTTTCAGTAAGTTCGAGTAGCGCTAGAATCAAACTTTATGCTTTCGTTTCTCATTGTTTATGACTCGTTTCATCCAAAACGGGTGTCCTTCTGGAGTACTGAAGCAGAACATAAGCAACTATAAGACTTTAAGACAGCAAGGGCCACCCAGTGGCTTTAGTCCAGCTGCAGCGTCCGGTTAATGCCATGCATCCCGACAAACAGTCGCCGGTTCCGACCGGTGTTCTTGGTAAATCTGAGCCGTTCCGGTGAGCCCGGTTCCGGACGAAACGATAGCCCCGACCCCCGGCACGGCCCGGCTCTCGTGGGGTTTCACTGTAATTCATTCATATTTCATTCGTCTTTTTATTTCACTCGCTTCCGGTGCAGCGCAAAATAGTGATACCGGCGCGCGACCCGGGAGCCGGAAACGGAAAAAGATAGTAGTGAATGGCCGAGTACGGCTCCCAGAAGTTGGGAGCTGGGGTGAGGTGGGACAGAGTGGAACACACTGGAAAGTAATAGAGCGCTAGCGAGGACCGTAGCCGGTGGACGTAGAAGGCACGGAAGTACGGAAGGAAAGTACGGAAGATGATAATAATTATTTCATATCCGAGACGTTCGCCGGTCTTTGAGTGAGTGCCACGGGACACGGGGATCGCTGGCATTTTTCGCCATGCTGCCCAGGATTTATGCTTCCACCGGAGCAGCGCTCCGCGGTGGGGCTGACAGTGGCATGACCCCCCGGCGGCATGTGTTTCGTCCGCGGCGCTCGTGTGGAAATGAAAATGACAAAGAAGATCCGAGGAGAAATGAAAAGATTAGAGCCATGTTTCTATCAGCGAAGTAAAATTATGCACGACAATCTGCTCGCGCTGGGACGTGGCCTTTGCCGTGCACTCGGCCGTGCAGCACAATGGGAAGCAAGTTTCGGAGGAGGGGGGCAGAATGGCCCTGGAACGGATTGCTTGGAGCCATTTTTGGAACCCTTTTGGGTTGATTTGAACGTCATCGGGCGTGCTGCACAAGCACAGTGCGGTGATCAAGTTTCGAGAATGAAACACCGAACCTAACCCACCTTTTAACCTCTTCTGGTGTGTTTCTTTTCGGTACTACTTCTGGTGAATATGGTGAATTATAAAATAAGGACACTTAAATTTTGCACCAAACAAATACGGCAATGAGCTACGGAACGTAGCGATCGTAATGTAATAGATCGTTATGAAAAAGTGACGTCATTCCATTTCAAACCCAATTAAGACGCATAATTTGACGTTTTGATACAACTGATCATATTTTAATTACGTTAAAACGAGAACCCAGTGTACTTTCATTTGCTGATTAGGTATAAACTATAACAGGAAGGTTGTCTGAAGTCTAAACTGAAGGTTTGTCCGATGTTTGAGATGACGACCTAAGCTCCAACTCAGAATAGATGCGCGGTCGTTCCTCACCGGAAATAATGACCCATTGCTTTCTCTATGTCGTACTTATAACAACTTCTCGTCGTTTCTTGACTTTAATAAGCCCCTCGATTGGTGTCGTGATGTTTTTGCTTTCATGTCTTCATGGTAAACGTTTCGTCCTTGTTGCTGTCGCCTGTGTTTTCCGCTAAATATCGGTTACCAGCTTGGTCGTTTCGTTTCGTCAGTTTGATTAGTTTTAGTTCTAAGTGCTAGGTTATGTTTTTATTGTCAATTAGACTAGGTTGCCCGTTGACTGTTAAAAAAAAATTATCCTTGTTCATGACCAAATAATTTATTCCATCAAATTCTTGAAGTACAGCTTCTAGAGAGTAGAGACCCCTAGACTCCAGACAATCCAGCGAGTGTCCTGAGTACTTGAATTTTGATCGAATTGTTTGAATGTTGAACTGGTACTGTTTATATTTACCCTGGCTTTTCCACACTTCAAGTACCATTTCGAATATTTCTATGGTAACCAGTTATCGTCTACATCGTTGCTAGTTGCTCACACACGGTCTCAGTATCGGAATACAGTCGCCACACTGCCCATGAGACTGAGTCTGATTGAAGTTGCTCACATCTTTTCAACGTTTCTTGATATTACTTTTGGTTCCGGACATTTTCATTTAAGAATTGTCGACATTCGGAAATGATGGTTTGCTTTACACTCTGCACGAGAGCGCTGCCGAACGAGACTCGCTGACCCCGGCGCCGGTTGGAATTATTTTCGAATGAGCATTTTTTATGCTCCCGAGAAGTGAGCGGCAGATTGCCGTTCCGTTTTACGGCCAACCGGGTGCCGCGCCCCTGCTAAGTGCTGGCCCGGGAAGCCGCCTTGTTGCTTCCCTAAACACTCCATTTGCAGAAAGCGAAACCAGCACCGAGTGAGTCGAGTTCCCGTTAAAGCATTCCGGCGGACCGTTAAGCCAGAATCGCCAGCCGGGTGCGGTCCTCGCCATGCCATTACGGAAGGAACCGCGGCCACCGTCTTGCCCGGTGGCCAGATGCACATGTTTGCATTAGGTGCAAATGTGTATGGATGGCTCCGGGGGTCGTTTCTTTCCTTCGACTGCCGCGAGCCACGGCACTCGGCCACACGAAGACAGATGGCGTCAGCGTGTGTGTGTGTGTGTGTGTGTGCATGTGCAACGCCAGAAAGGGGAGTCATGTGGGAATTGTCGCTCGGCGCCGCACCATGGTGGGCAAGAATGTTCGCATCGACCACCGCCGGTTAGCGTTACACCGCCACCCGCCTCACCCGTCACCCCGTCCGCCTTCCGTGTGAGTTTATTTAAGCATTTTTCTCCATTCCGGCGAAAAGGTGGAATAAAAATACCGAGCCATAAATAACCATTAAACTTTAGCCAAAAGCCACTCGAGCGCCGGACGTTCCTGGGCCCCACAGCACGGACCACACGGTGGGGGGGTGTTGGTGGGCCCAGAACTGGCACCCACCGGCCGCCGGGCACCGGTCCCGGCGAATGAAAGACGGTTGGTGAAGAAACGATTCTTCGCTTAAATGCGGATGAAAAACTCCACCTTCGGTCTGAGTGGTCTTTAAAAGTGGCCACAAATTCCAGCGCCCGCACCGCGTCTAGATTGTCCTTCCGGTTTCCGGCTTCCCGGCGGCACTCCCGGCGGTTGGGGCGTGCCTGCTACCCTTCCTTTCGCGCCAGGGCCCCGACTTTCGCGGTGAACGATGTCCGGGCAGGGGTGGGACAGAAAGCACCGGAAATGGAATGTGACTCCGGCGGCGGCGGCGGCGGCGGCGGCGGCGGTGGTGGTTACACCGGTACACCGTTGGAGCCACAAGGACCCGCGCCACGGGCCGTGGTAGTGAAAGAAAATTAAAAAATGATGTACAACTGTATGGAAAAATTGTTTTCATTTCTGCTTTCCGTTTCGTATATCCTGTTTCCTTCGGGCTCGGGCCGGCTTCGGTTCGGCCGACAGTGTCCTATCGCCCCGGAAGCAGCTCACGGTCAATTTCCTCGCTGTCCCATGGGCCCGGCCAGCCAGCCAGCCAGCGGGGCCAACCCCGGTCTCGTATATCAAAATCACCCCTCGAGTCTGGCCGAGGAGGAAAACAGGAAACCAGAGGCCAGACCACCGGAGCTTGTTGATGGTCTTTCAGGTTTTGCGTTTCATTCGCTGCCCGGTTGGTGGTTTCTTCTGTCGCTTCGGGAGGACCACCGGTTTTTTGCCCCTAGCAAGCAGCCGCCACTCGGCCTCAAGGACCTTTGGGCGTAAGACGCCGTAGCAGAAAGGTTTCCTACTCACCACATTTTTGTGTGGTAGGGGCCGTGCCGGCGAAGAGACACCTGACAGTTTCTCTGAGTCTGAGGTGCAAATCAAGTCGCTAGCCGCTGGTGGTCGTGGGGAGTGCCGGAGCTTGTTGAAAGGACATCCGCAGCGAAAATAGAACCCACCCTCAGGGCAGACGGCAGGACGCAGAGAAATAAGTGTGATTGTAATCGGCAGTATTTATAAGGATTACCGATGTTCAATTAGAATGGCACCGTCGTTCGATTGGCCACCGACAGCCGGAAGGGTGGCAACGTCGTCCCGGACGCTCCAGGGCAAACGAGAAGCTTGTCAGTCTTGCATTTTAAACCACGGCTTTCGTTCGCCAGTCACCGTCCGGTTGCCACTGGCACCTGGAACTCGACGCTCGGTGATGATGTCCTTTTATCGGAGCCATTACAGTAAATGAATAATAATGGTTTTTCTTCGGAAACGGCTCAGCGCTGCGTTTGAATATCGAACGCGTTGCTTGGGCGTCGGTGACGCGTTGCTCGGTTTGTCTTGACAACACTCTCGAGTAATCGCCCACGGCAACCGGGCTGAAAATGGCCGCTTTCTGAACTTTCTCTCGTCGGATGGTAAATATGTGAACCATTTTCCAATGAAAATTATTTGCTGACAATAATGCTGACGACTCCCAAGGACGGCATGAAGTCGGCATGTCATCACGATCAGTTCCACTAAGAAGACGAACACGTTTACCGAAAATTTGTTTTTTGCAAATGACCAAAGACGCTACGCTATTTTCGGGAACTTATTTTGTATTTTGGGTACATTCCATAAATCTATTGAATTTCAGCACTTTGAAGTATTAAAAACATTGCCTGGGCATTACCATGAATGATTATTATGTTCTTGTAATAGTATTCTAGGAAATGGTTTTGGCTGACTGTTTCCAACAGTATTTCGGTCAAGGGTCAAGATTTCAGTAGCTTTCAAATGCCTATTGATCGGTTGTTTGAAATGGTTGTGTGTCGAACGTTCCATCACTTGAGAAACATGCCGTTACTTGGTGATCAGTTCGCAGTATTGCATTTTGTATGGCCATAACGTGATTTCAATAGTAGCTTAAGAACTAATTCTTTAATGTGTAGCTTAACTTCGCCTCACTTGTCAAGAGAGATGCATAGACGAACCTTGAATGGAATAAAACAAGGATGGAACATATTTGGCTAGACAATTGTTATTTAATAGCAGCACTTTTACTATTTCACAAAATTTAGGTTTTTTTCAAACTCTTCAACCTGTACTACTTAAAATTAACCAATTAAATATTAAAGATCTACTAAATTTGGACTACTTGTTTGTTTACGATGCAATCATAGTTAGGAGAGCTGTAGATTTAGTCAATTCATCCCACTTATTTCAGGGATTGTTTTTGTACTTATTGCCAAGACGGTAAGGTTTAAAGAAGTTGTTCAGTGCAGTCTGATAAAGTACAATGCATTCTGTAAGTTCATTATTAATGATCGAATTCGATTTGCTGTTTGTGAAATTGTTATAACGCACTAAATATTATGTTACTTCATGAAGAAATTATGAATGTTTGCTTTAAAAGTTAATCTGTTGTCGAAATGGAGATCAACATACAGTGGATGGCGAAATTAACCTTAGTTCAAGAACACAAAAGATTTTTGGAAATACGAGGATGAAAAATTTGCTTTAGTCATTAAAAAATCAATCAAAAACATTAAACAAGATGTGTAAATGTTAGTTTTGGTGTATTTAGGGATGATTGATACAAGAGAAAAATTTTGGTCAAACATATTTGGAACAAGCCAAATTTCTCTTCGGCGAAAATAACCTTAGTATCCGCAATACATACCATTCCGCCCAGGCAGTGAAGCCAAACATCCTGGTTTTGTTATGTGGCCTTTTCTACAGTCCTCATGTATTGTTTTGGTATAGATTGGTTTGATTAATTTAGCTAATTCTGTTAAATTGAGTAGGATTTTTACGTACACTCAAAAGTTCATGAATAACCACATGTTTTCAGTGGTTGGCCGGTCTGGACAAAGATGTCCAGACCGGCCTACCCTAAAACTTTGATATTATCATCCACGAGGTACTGCATTATTGTTTCTGGCTTGTGGATTGCCGTACTATCCTGTGGCGCGGTGAAATCTTCACCAATAAGACATGTTCCTTCTTGAATGATGTTTCTTTCGTCGATTTTTGATCAGCTTTCGAGTCACCATGAGCAGGAAAGGTCACCAACTTGTAAGTTTCATGTAAATAATGCATCCCTAGAACATAATGCCGTTGTAATTTGTTTCCTAATTGATAATTCAGGTCCTTATAGCAGAAAGTTTCAACTCCTTATAATGAGAGGTGAATCATACCAAAGATTCATCACTACAAAACAGCTTTTCTTACAATAAACGAGGTTTCAAAGCATGCAGATAGTAAAATACTGTTCTTTTTTCATATTGGCCATCGTTAGGTGCGGAATTTTGTTGAAAAGAATGCCAGATTTGTCTACATGCTATAGGCTACGTCGAATGATATGCACGGAATCGAGTTGTATACATTCTGATTTTCGTTTTTGGCCAATATTTTAGGCGGATTGCAAATGGTTTGTGGAGGAGATATTCAGTATACGTTTATTAACTCGTTTTGGTGTTGATTTCTTGCGGCCACAAACTTTAATATGATGAATACGACCTTCATTTTCATACAGCTTGATTATTGCTGCCGATTGCTTGCTCGCTTTAGTCGAAAATTCGTGCAATATCCCTATTATTTTAACGACTAATAGTCAAATTAAAAACTAATTTACGATATTAATTAGTTAACTTGGGATATTTAAAGGTTTCTACCATATTTCAAGCTGAGAAACAGCATAATGTCTTGTGAATTCTTCACCATGCGTTTCTCAGCTTTAATTCTGCATTTTGAATATCAAACATGTAAAATAGCATGTTGTTATTGCTCGTAAATTTAAAAAATGTAAACTAGTTGCTTTATTACCGAGCAAAACGAAGGAAATTGGTGTGAAAAATAAAAACTTCAAGCTTCCAAATTAAACTAAGGTTAATTTCGCCGTGGGCTGGTGGACGAGTTTGTCTACCTTGGTTCACTCGTGCGACCGAACGGCGACACATCAGCGGAAATCTTGCGGCGGATCATGGCGGCGACACGATGTTTCTATGGGCTAAGGCGGCAGTTGTGCTCGAAGTTGCTGAGTAGGCGAACAAAATGCAGGATTTACAAGACGCTCATACGCCCCGTACTTATGTATGGGTGCGAGTCTTGGGTCCTGAAGCTAAGCGATGAGAAACAACTGCTCACCTTCGAGCGTAAAGTTCTCCGGACCATCTTTGGAGCTTTACGAGAAGGTGAGAACTGGAGACGCCGCTACAACTTCGAGTTACACCGCAGCTTTGGCGACCCGGACGTCGTCGCCATGGTCAAAACGCAGCGGCTGAGGTGGGCCGGACACCTGGCGCGTATGGACCCCAACAGAGCCCCCGCTGTACTGTTCCGCAGCCAACCGGAAGGACGCCGTGGACGTGGACGCCCGAAGGCGAGATGGATCGACGGAGTGCAGAGCGATCTGCTTGCCCTGGGCGTGACGGACTGGCGCAGCGTAGCTCAGGACCGGGCCGCGTGGAATGGCATTTTGGACCAGGCTAAGTGCAGGCTTCTGTGCACGTACAGCCATTAAAGAAGAAGAAGAATTTCGCCGTGCTCAAATTGACCTATGGCCACAAATGGCCGCACCAGTCTACTAGATTACATCTAAATGTCATTTTATCGCCCACATTTTAGTCTTAGAACCTCAATCTAATATTCAACGTTTCAAAAGCGGCATTTAAATAGAAGATGTACTCATATTTTCACATATTATTTAAATGTTCATGAGCTAAGGTTAATTTCGCCATCCACTGTATTTTACTGGTTGGTCAGAGAGAAGTCCATAGTAATTTGGTAGAGATTCTCTCACGATGAATGGAAATCTTACGATGAACTTTGAAATAGGTGAAAAACACGAAACAATAAAAAAATCAGCTAATGATTATCATGATACGAGTCAAAATTGTGTTATCTCGCCGTTTGAATCTACGTACATAAAAATTGGGATCATACGGCTCATTCTTGAAGTAAATCACAAAAACTAAAATTAAAAATGCTAATCAAAACTTCTATTCGCAGTAAATTTTGATTTTTAATAATCAATCCAGGAGCCTATCGAAGCGAATGAAGATTCTCAGCCATCATTTCCTTCAATTCTCCAATGACCGATCGAGTAAATTTCATTTTCACAGAGACGACACAGCGCAAGCTGAGTTTCACCCAAGATCACTTTCATCCTGTGATGCTGCCTTCAAGTGACTAACGGACCCTTGTCCGCCCACGGGTCTGTATCATTTCCTTATGATGGTGATGATTAAAAAGAAAATCTCTCAGTTGGGACACCGCTGCATCTGCACGAAAGTCTCCGAATCCTTGTTGTACACGATTGCAATGGTGGCGCCAGACGGGGGCATTCCGTGGACTTGTTGGACTTGGTTTAGATGCCACCGGCACTAACGCTCGGGGCACAGCCCGTCCGGCCCGCAGCACCAGCAGCATTCGTGGGGAAGCTATCGGCAGCAAAGCGATAACGACACCCGTGGAAGTGGGAAATTTATATTTATTGTCCTCTGGAGAGCTGACCCTCCGGACTGGGCTGTGGTCTCCGATCGGTCTCGGCAAGTGCGACGACTTGATGATGGGGGAGAAAAAATCCTCGCCTCCGCACCCGAAGGTCCGTCAAGCTCCGTGGCCTAATAGCCAGAGTGGGAGCGATAATTGATTAAGACTTTGGCCGGATAACTTCTGGATGATGGTGCTGTTTTATGGTGGCCACTGGCGGCTCTCGCCAGTTACAGCAGAGAGCGTACGGGCGTAATGGGGCTATTCGAAGACGTTTGTTTGAAAGAAAAGAGGAAATTGGAAAATTTCACCAACCAGCGACTGTTTTAAGGAGAAGTACACGTTGGGAAGCGCAGCTTCATGGTGCTGGACGTAGCTTGGTGGTGACTTGACTCGATGTAGAAAATGATACATACGGAGCAAGCGGGAGAGAGAGAGAGCAAGAACAAGAGGGAGAGAGCGAGAGAAAGATGATGTTCCGTCGAGCGAAAAAGCTGGCGAAAGTGTTTAAGTTTCCCCAGCCTTGACGTTCTTGAACTCAAGTAGCCGGACCGATCGATCGCTCGTCGGAAGCAGATGTACCAGCTAAAAGTGGCTCATCGAGCGTCGACGACCATCACCGGAAAGGTAGCCCGGTCGCCGGTCGCTTGTGGATTTGCGCAGGAAGTGTCTTCGCCGGGCTTGAGTGTAAAAGTGAGGCAAATTGGGTAACGGTGGAACATTTCAGGCTGATTAAAAAATTCAAGCACGCATTTGCTTCGTGTCCCACTTTTTGTTTCCGCCTTGTTTTTTGCCCTACTTTCCCCACTGTTGCTCGGTCCGTGCCCGAAGTGAGAAGATGTGGTTTGAATGTCGTTATCCTTGAGCCTGACGTCAAATTGGTGATTGGTTTTCGTCTTTTCGCCGTGTTTTTAGGAGCAACACGGCACCGGACCCGGGCGGCACCCAGGATGAAGTTATCGTGAGCTCAATGGCTACATCTGGTTTATTCACTCGGGAAACAAGCGCGCACACACACACACACACACAAATACAGCCAGCAAAAAAGTAGTGGACGGACAACGAGCGGACCGCCCGGGGTGTACCGGGCGGCTGGGCTGGTAAAAAGGATCGCTTTGAGTTGAGACTGTGTAAGGGAAAAGTTTAATAGACTTTTCCGATTTTAAGTAAATTAGATTTTCCGTTCCGAGCGACGGTGACGGGCTTTGTGTGGCGGGCGTCGGCCGGCGTCGTTCGTAGCTCGCGGCGCACGACCTGTGCAGCATAATGTCGTGAATTTTATCCATCGAACGTAAACCACGACCGGGAAGCTAGTGCACGAGTAAACAGAAAGCGTAAACTTCCAAACAGATGATAAAATAAACGACGGGAAAGGCAAACAAGCGAACCGAGAAGCGAGAGATATAATCATCTTAAACTTTGGCAGAATCTTGGACGCGGTGCAAATGATTTGAATATTAGGGTCAGCCCGACCAGCCCGATTGGCAGTCGTGAGCTCAATGGCTACATCTGGTTTATTCACTCGGGAAACAAGCGCACACACACACACACACACACACACACACACACACACACAAATACAGCCAGCAAAAAAGTAGTGGACGGACAACGAGCGGACCGCCCGGGGTGTACCGGGCGGCTGGGCTGGTAAAAAGGATCGCTTTGAGTTGAGACTGTGTAAGGGAAAAGTTTAATAGACTTTTCCGATTTTAAGTAAATTAGATTTTCCGTTCCGAGCGACGGTGACGGGCTTTGTGTGGCGGGCGTCGGCCGGCGTCGTTCGTAGCTCGCGGCGCACGACCTGTGCAGCATAATGTCGTGAATTTTATCCATCGAACGTAAACCACGACCGGGAAGCTAGTGCACGAGTAAACAGAAAGCGTAAACTTCCAAACAGATGATAAAATAAACGACGGGAAAGGCAAACAAGCGAACCGAGAAGCGAGAGATATAATCATCTTAAACTTTGGCAGAATCTTGGACGCGGTGCAAATGATTTGAATATTAGGGTCAGCCCGACCAGCCCGATTGGCAGTGTGGATGGCGTGCAATGGTTGTAAATGTTTCTAATTTGCCATTCACCAGTATTTTGCTTAACATGACGTGTTTGTTTGTTTTTGCAAACTTGCTTCGATTTAAGGAAGAAGTCTAGAGTCTGATAGATATTACTAATGTTACTTAAAAGGGATCAATCTATTGGTCTGTGTCTGATCAATTTATCTTACCTCTTATCCATCTCTTATCGTGAGGGGTTTAAAACTATTCAGTTTGGTGTAAAGGTAGTAATAATTGTCAACAAAAGCTAATCTGAACGTTTAGTAGTTTGCACACATCAATCAATTGCACAACAAACTCATTCAAAGGTAAAAACATTATTTGCACTGTATAATTTGGGAGCTCCTTGTGAAGGGACATTACGCAAGAAAAGCTTGCAAAGTGTCGGGCGAAGTAATTATTGGTGAAAAATTATTGTCTTTTTTTAAGTTTTTCGATTGTTTCGGTACCGACCGTCGCAAGGGTTCGAGTTAAGGAATAATCGGTGGGTTAGCTAAAATGCTGGGCAGAAGTTAATCGTATCGCAAATGCTGAAAAGATACCGAGACGTGCCGCGTGGTTCTAGACCGGAATGGCACTTGACTCGAAGTGGACCTGCAGAATTATCCCCAGCGTTGTTTCAGGCGGATTGCAAATCCTTGAAATGGAAGGACCTTCAACGTTCGTCTCAACGAGCAGCCTTAAGTTTATTTTCCGTTTCTTATTAATAGTTGGTTCCGCGGTTTGAGCAAACTAACTATTACCAGCTCTGAGCCATTCAGCTGTAGTATCGTGGAGAACTTCTTATCACTGTGTGCATTTGAAAGGATCTTCGTTTTGAGATGCATCTGAGTGAATGAATCTAGTTCTTGCATGGGTCGTTTTGTTTGGGTTATTTTTTCGTCTGCTGATGCATATTTCTTTGGATACATGACGGACGATTTAACTAGGATACATTATATTTGGGGGATGATTTCTTATCATTCGCTTATCATCGAGTCTGCCTTATAAGCGCCTATCTATGAATATATCCTGATTAGGGCTTTCCTATTAATTATATTAGACTTCCTTCCTTAGCACTAGCCATTGCTGGCTGGCAGTACCAGTCTTTTCAATACATCGAATTCATAAGCGACAGTAATAGAAATTACGTTTAATTTTTATATTACTTGATACATTTTCCTTTACATTTTTACACTTTAATTTTCAATGTTTTTCTAATTGAATGGCAGCACCGTTCAACGGAGACAGCGATGTTTTTCCCAGATGGTCTGTCATCAGCGTAGTGTTTGTTTACTCAACACAATACCAGATTACAACTCAGTTACCAGGTCACAATAAATACGATTAGTACCATCATTTCTATCTTGTTTGTAGCGATGCTGGGAATTACTTTTTATTGTGGTGAGCATTTTGCTTGACAACGACGTCCGTGGCGAGTTCTCTGCACACTAATGCCGAGCTCTGGCTGCTGCTGCTGCTGCTGCTGCTGACTGCTGTCGGTCACATTACATTTAATTATCGATCAATTTAATTAGTCGAAACCCCAGCGGTGGCTGCAGACAACTCGTCAATTATCGCTTAATCTTATCGAGTTAGTTCATCGAGCGAATGCTTTGATCTCGACGTTTCGACGTCTCCCGGGCCCCCGGACCCAATCAAATCCGACCAGGCCGCTGTTGCTCGGAAGCACTGAAGACGCTCGCCGCTGCCAAGACGAACACAATCGACGTTCGCTTTTCCGTCGTTTGACTAGTTCCGTTGCCAGCAATCGATGAGCTGAAGCATCTCAATTACTGCCGCGTCGCTCCACAACTCATCCCGCCGGCCTCCCGTAGCCGTCCCTGGCCCACTGGCCCCCAAGGGAAGAAAGTGTTCGTCGAAATCTCCTTTTTGCTTCTGCTCGTGCTCCCGACGGCGTTAACCTAATTTTGGTCGAACAGTCCGTGGTTCGCGATGCAACGCATTGCGCGGGTTAAAGAAATAAAGAGAGCGCCGCTGAGCGAGCGAGAGAGAGAGAGCCGAGACACGTTGGAGAGAAAGTGATTCGAAATAACATTATCACGTAGCGTAGCACCGGCAGAGCCCGGCGACCGCCCACCCAACTTCCGGCGCCAACCAAATCGAGCACGCGTGCGCCTTACGTGGTTGGGGGGTCGCCGTTGGATGGGTTCAATCATTTGCTCGATTCAGCCCGAACGGTTATTTTGATCGGGACCTTCCGGACCCGGACCCCACCACCAACCCATCTCCGGGTCCGGGGGCGGTGGCAACGGCGGCACTGGGAACGCATTTCGAATTGCGAATGCGATGTAAGCAGATTTGATTTGATTTTATATTTATTCCCACTTCAGCCGGTCCGGGTTTCCGTATCTTAGATTGTAACTCTGGTGTTTGTGGGTGCCCGGGTAGGACCCGGCGGATGGGTGGTGGGCGATCGGGTGAGACCACCCAGATCCGAAAATCAAATATTCCACCAACGATCATGCACTTCTGCGGGTGCTTCGTTCGGTGACTATGGGTGGGTGCAGCGTGAGCGTGCGTGTTGCGGAGTTGGGTCAGGAGCGTCGGAAAAACTATCGCCTAGCGAATCCGCCGCTCGAGCCGGCGGCCCGATTGGCGGGCTCAGGTCATTAGGTATTCTAGACGTAGTTTTCACAATCAGCCCATCAACTCATTTCAGCTGGTGTGGCTCGGCCGAGCATCTTATCTTGGGCGACGCTATTCTGGCAACGGGCCCCCGGGCCCAACGGAAACTGGTGTCGAAGGGCATCTCCAGCATTTTTCGCTGAATTGGCCGAAAAAAGTCTGGTGCTTCCGGTAGCAGGCGGGCTGCTCGGGGCGGGTTGGATAGATTCATTCGAACCCGAGACCGCCCGGAGTGGTTTCAGTGCATAAAATGGATTGTTTACGGTTGGCAGGAAAATTGCGAGTGCTTCACGGTGGGATGTTTATGGTTAGCACCTTACCGGCACCTCGACCTTAGACCAGCTGCAGCACGCACACACACACACACACACACACACACACAGCACACAGGTGCCACCGGGGTTCCGGTGCCGAAATTGGTGGGAAAACTAGCACTCGCCCCACCCAAACGCCGGTTCGCCGGGCGATCGGTTGTGACGATAAAACCGGTGGACAGCTACAGCCTGCGGATGGCGCCGTGGGCCACTTGGGTCGCCGACCGGAACGGTGTGCCGCACTTCGCCACCACAATTATCGTTGATTTTATCCACCCGACCGGGCGGGGATTGTACTTTTCTGGTCTCGCGAAGCGAAGTCCTGCGGCGGTCCTTTGTAGAGGGCTTCGGGTGTTTTGCGTTGTGGTTGATGTAATAAGACGCAAACAAGTGTGCGACTGTGCGTCATGTTTTCTTTTGTTTTATGAAATTTGGAAAGAAATGATAAAATATTTCAACCACTTCCGTAATAACTTTGGTTCCTATCTGTCGTTGGTCCTATTTGTCACACCATCAATTCAGCAATACAAGCAACCATCTAGGCATTTGCCGAATATCTTCTACAACAAGACTAAAGAATAAATTAAACAATCAGCCTTATTCTTGATTCCTGTTTGCGATGACACTAGATGTCAGGTTACGATTAAAAACCTAATTTGACGACATTGTTGACATACCGATGAAATTGTAAAGATTGATCCCACGTATGCCCTTTGGGTTAGTCGATGTTTTGTGTTCAATTCACTTTGTCACAATTGTGTTCGTCCTCTGCAGGAGTGTGACTATGTAAATTGCTTCCTCAAGGTTTATAGAAATCAACTGTTCAAGGTTAAGATCCTGCTTAATATAGATGCACTAACTTACAATACTTACAATACAAGGTGCAATTCAAAAATTCCAGGACTTTTATTAAAAAAC
>NW_026453892.1:0-13249 GCF_943734635.1 Anopheles cruzii
GAAAGGGAAACATTAATTACGATCACGGACGGTGATCAAGGATCTTGACTGAAATAGGTCAATGAAGGATTCAGGCTGGAATAAGCCAAACAAGCCGTAACGGCATTTAGTTTCCGAAAGGGAAACATTAGTTACGATCACGGACGGTGATCAAGATTAGGCTGAAATAGGCCAAAGGGCCGCAACGGCATTAGTTTCCAAAGGGGAAACATTGATTTCGATCACGGACGGTGATCAGGTTCAGGCTGAAATAGGCCAAAAAAGCTGCGACAACAGCGAGTCTCCGAAGAGTGGGGCTGTAAGGAAGTCTGAATTCAACGGTATTCAGACTCGGGTAAGTTTGAAAAATCAGTGAAGCTTACTAACAAACCGTCGAAATGTCGACCAAGTTCAAAAAGAGAGCAACGGACGAGCGCAGTTGCGCACTATGCGATGAGCTCGATACTAAGGATACATATATGGTGGGGTGCGAAGAGTGCGACAGATGGTTTCATCCATCGTGTGTCAATCTGGTTCAAAAGCCTGAACCACATGAGATATTCCTTTGTTCTAAATGCCAGCGCATAAGTGATGAGATGACACGGTTAAAACAACAACTAGCCGAAGAAAAGCCATCAACTTCAGGCGAAAGTCTAGTACAGAAGATTTGCCAGAATCAGGATAAACAGCTCAAGGAATTAACTAAAGCACTAACAAATATCAGTGCGAAGAAAGAAGAGCCAGAAGGGTTAAACTGGACGATTTACCTAAAAAGACAGGCTTTAATACGTTTGCCGAAATTTGGAGGCAATCCGAAAGAATGGCCAAACTTTAAAAGGGCGTTCGATGACACAACTAGGGAGGGGGCATTCACCAACTTAGAAAACTTGAACCGCCTGCAACAAGTGTTGTACGGAGCGGCTTCTAAAAGCGTACAGCAATTGATGATGGACTCGCAAAATGTACCGAGCATCATACAACGCTTATGCGAGAACTTTGGAAGGCCAGAACAGGTGTACAAGGAATTATTGAATGACCTCCAGAAGATTAGAAGGGACTCTAAAACAATAGTTATGGAAATGGCAAACGCGCTAGAAAACCTAGTGAACAACGTCATCTTATTAGATCGACAAGAGTATTTGCGTGATCACAGGTTAACGGAAGAATTAGTAAAAAAGCTTCCATATCATATGCAAGTAAAGCGGATGGAATATGTATTGAACGCTGACAATCAGCTAGAGGTACAACATCTTCTTGATTTAAGCGAGTGGTTGAAGCCATTCGCAAGAACAGCGCAAGCAATGGTGGAATCTCAACAACATCAACGCGCTAGTGTTAATTTTCACGAACAAAGGCAAGAAAATAAAGGTAAAAAGCCTACATGCTCGTGTTGCCAGAAACAGCATAAAATAACAGAGTGTTTCAAATTTAAGAAACTAAACTCCTTCGATAAAAGAAAAACGGCGATGACACAACGTTTATGTTTTGCGTGTTTAGAATCAGCAAACCACCAAATGTCGAAATGCTTTAAGGCAGAAATATGCGGCATAAATGGCTGCTTAGAAAAACATCATAAATTGTTGCATAAAGACCCTAGGCCGGACAGAAATGTCACTCCTATTGAAGGAGACCAACCAGTTAATAATCATCAATCCAAGGGAGCGATTTTGACAACATATTATCAAATTTTACCGGTCACCTTAATAAATAAGGATAGATCGATTGAATCATATGCGTTTTTAGATCCCGGGTCCTCACTAACGTTGCTAGAAGAGGACGTGGCTCAGGACCTTAATCTAAAAGGAGAAAATACACCGCTCCAGTTATCGTGGACGCAGGAGATAACAGCGAACCACGAAGAAAGCAAACAGGTGCAATTGACAATTAGAGGAGCTACAAAAAAGAGCTACTCGTTGAAAGATGTGAGAACGGTTAAACATCTTAAGTTACCGGCTCAAGCATTAGAGTATGAAGAATTAACAAGAAGGTTTCCCCATCTTAAAGGGCTACCAATAAAAGGTCATGGAATAATTAGACCATCGATATTGATAGGTTTAAAACACCATCACTTGTTGATGGGACAGGAGCACCGATATGGCAACACAGGAGAGCCAACCGCAATGAAAACCAAGTTAGGTTGGTTGATATTCGGTAATGACGCCAATAATGAAAGAAATAGTCATTCCTTGGTAATTCAAGATGAGGATACCTTAAGGGCAATGATGACTAAATATTTTTCTGTAGAAGATTTCGGAGTTAAGCCGGTAAAACAGTTACCGCAATCCGCTGAAGAAGAAAGAGCCAATGAAATTTTGAAACAAACCCTGCAATATAAAAATGGCAGGTATGAAGTAGGGCTCTTATGGAAAAATGATGATCATAAATTTCCAGATACCATGAGGAATGCTATGAACAGGTTGTCCAGTTTAGAAAACAAACTAAACAGAGATCCAGAGCTAAAGGAGTGGGCGATGAAAACAATAAAAAGTTATGTAGAAAAGGGGTACGCAAGAAAATTAGAACCCGTTGAGATGATTGCTGAGGCAAAACGAGTCAACTATTTACCCCAGTTCATCGTAATAAATAAGAACAAAGACCCTCCAAAACCGCGTTTAGTGTTTGACGCGGCTGCAAAGGTAGAAGGGCAATCGCTTAACTCAGCACTTTTATCAGGACCGGACAGTACCACATCATTATTCGGCATTCTCATTAGATTTCGTGAAGGAAGATACGCAGTGTGTGGGGACATCAAGGAGATGTTTCACCAGGTCGCCATCAGAAAAGAGGATCAGAATGCTCAAAGGTTTGTGTGGCGTGATTGTAACCAGCGACGGTATCCAGACATTTATGTCATGAAAGTGATGACCTTCGGAGCCACGTGCTCACCATCGTGTGCGCAAGCGGCAAAAAATGCAAACGCGCTCCGCCTGAAGGATAAATATCCGTTGGCGCTAAAGCCAATAATAGATCAACACTACGTTGATGACTATGAGGATAGTTTTAATTCGATTGAAGATGCAAAACGCACGGTTGATCAAGTCATAAATGCTCATGACGAAGGAGGATTTTTTATAACAAAGTTTTGTTCCAACAGTAAGGAACTAATAGCTTCGCTACCCAAGGACAGGATTGATGAGGACAGGGTTAAATTCCTCGAAGACAAAGAGGATGAATCGTCAAAAATATTAGGAGTTTACTGGAACACCGCGAAAGATAACATAGGATTCCAGGTGAAATTAGAAAAACTTCCGAATGAAGTGCTCACTAAATTTCGTCGCCCAACTAAACGCGAAGTTTTGTCTTTCGTAATGAGCGTTTTCGATCCGCTAGGATTAATTTCAAACGTGACGATTCATGGTAAAATATTAATGCAATTATTACACAAAGAGACAACCGATTGGGATACTCCCGTACCAGAAAAATTGTTACCATTATGGGAATCCTGGTTGACTAATGTTAAACTAGTAGAGAACATTCGTGTTCCCAGATGGATAATGGGATCCGCCGGGTCAGTAGTTGAACTACATACGTTCGTGGATGCATCAGACAGTGCCTTTGCATCGGTAGTTTACGCTAGGACCACCACCGGAGGAAAAGCGGATGTACGAATCCTTGCCGCGAAATCAAAGGTTGCACCAATAAAAACACTGTCAATACCTCGTTTAGAGTTGCAGGGTGCACTTCTAGGAGTTAGATTGACAGATACCATAAAAAGGGAAACACGTTTAAACGTAACAAAATCAGTGTTTTGGTCCGATTCAAAAACGGTATTGGCGTGGATCAATTCCGAGCAACGGAAATACAAGCAATTCGTCGCCCACAGAATTGGCGAAATTTTAGATACCACCACGGTGGATCAGTGGAGATGGGTTCCATCTGGACAGAACCCAGCTGATGAAGCTACAAAACCAGCCAAATCATTGCAATGGTTGACAGGGCCAGAATTCTTAAAACAGTCAAAGGAAAATTGGCCCCAAGCGGAAATCATCGAAACTGTTGAAGAAGCAAGAATAAACTTGCATGAGGAACAAAAGAATTACATTCAAGAAGAAAAGTACTCTAACTGGTGGAAATTGATATTTCGAATATGCATGATTCTCAAATTAATTCAATATGGGTTGAACAGATCCAATTTTAAAAAGGCTTTAACAATGAAAGATCGTGTAAAGGCCGAAGGTATTCTGTATAAAAAGGCACAGAATGATGTCTTTCCAGATGAATTGAAAGATCTTAAGCTCAACGGTGCATTAACAACAATAGGACCGTTGTCCAAGCTAACTCCAATGTTGGACGACCAAGGGGTAATGCGTTTTCGCAGTAGGCTGGAATACGCAGACAATTTACCAATAGCGGCCAGAACACCGATAATATTACCACAATACCATCACATCACTCACCTTATAGTGCAGTGGTATCATGAGATGTATAATCACCAAGCAGACAAGGCGGTAATAGCACCATTACAACAAAAATATTTCATCATCAAGATTAATACAGTATTCCGATACGTTAAGGCTAGATGCCAACAATGTAAAAATGCAAAGGCTAAACCGAATACTCCAATGATGGCACCGCTACCTGCTTGTCGAACAGACACGTTCATATATCCTTTTAGTCACTCAGGTGTAGACTATTTTGGACCGTTTGACGTTGCAGTTAAAAGATCAACGGAAAAACGTTGGGGTGCCATATTTACATGTATGTCTACAAGGGCAGTACACATTGAGTTAGCTGAAAAATTGGATACGGATTCATTCTTATTGTGTCTTGCGAACTTTCAAGGTCGCAGAGGAGCGATATCGCATTTATATAGCGATAACGGCACAAATTTCGTTGGAGCAGAAAGAGAAATGCGAGAATTGGTGGAAAACATTAATTCCAAAATGGAAACAGGGTTAGCCGCAAAATTGGAAGTGGAATGGCACTTTAATCCGCCAAGGGCTCCTCATTTCGGGGGCGCATGGGAGAGACTAATCAGAATTATAAAAAGTAACCTCAAAAATATGATTACTTCCAGGAACAATAGACCACCCACTGTCGAAGTACTACGAGGAGCGTTAATACAGGCAGAGTATTATTTAAACGCTCGGCCACTGACGCAAATTCCACTGGACCACGAAGACGACGAGGCGTTAACTCCGTTTCACATTCTAATTGGTAGAGCGGGAAGCTACTCGATACCATTCAATTTTAAAACGCATGATTTGGAGAAAAAGCATTGGCGATTAGCCATACATTACGGAAGATACTTTTGGAACAGGTGGAAAAATGAATATCTACCGTTAATTGCTCAACGTCCCAAATGGAATCAAAAAGCTGAGCCAATAAAGCTGGATGATATTGTCGTTATAGCCGAAACCAACAATGGTAGAGGAGAATGGCTTAAGGGTCGTGTTATTGAAATATTTCCAGCTAGAGATAAACAGGTTAGATCAGTAAAGATTAAAACAAGCCATGGAGTATATCACCGGCCAGCAACAAGCGTAGCGGTACTCGACGTATACAAACAGGAGAAAATTTCAAAAAAAGTCGAGAAACCTTCGGAAAATAATTTTGTAGCAGTACAAATAGAAAAGGCCAGGCCAGTCGCCAGGGATAATAATAGGGCTCAGGGCAATAAAAAGGAAAGATTGAGCAAGAAAAAAATTAAGATAACATCAGGTAACTGGATGTCTAATGGATTAACGGCTTATACGAAAACTCGCGTTATACGTCAGGACATTACTGGAAAAAAGAACTGTGAAAAGCGTGAAGATAATCAATCGAAAAGACCGAAAGTATTGCAAGTTAACATGTGGACCTTGGCAATGTTTATGATGCTTCTTAGCATAGGTCAGATATTTGGGAGCGAGATAAGAGGCCTGATAGCTTACGATTGTGCAAACAATCACATAAATATGACGAGCTATTCTCTGAATGAAGTAGCGCCATGTGTTCCACCAACGAAAAATATAACTACTGAGGAAACACGAATTCAGGTTTTACAACGAGCCGCAAAAACATCAGTTCACGTACACCAATGTAAGGTAATATTAAAACGATCAATTCGATATTGTGGAATGTTTTCACACGTCTCCGTATATGAGAACAGTTACTCGTATATCGTAAAAGAATTTAGTTCGCAAGAGTGCAAACGGGCACACCATATAGGAGTTATCAAGGTGGCCATAAATTACGAAATAGTAGAGTTGCCAAGAAATGGTACGACCAGAGGAGAGATTCTTATAGTCGGAAGTGTTAAGGGCACCAAATGCAAGGGAGGAGTATATAGAACATCATCTCATACCTGGGAAGATGCGTTAGTATACTACCAATATGAAATCGCCATGCATGATTACATCACAACAGCAGACATCGAAAGTAACCAGGTGACGCTACGAAACGGCATCGTATGCCCATATACAACTGGATGGTGCTTGGATTCAGAATTCGGCTACATGACCTGGGAGGTGGATCAAAAACGACTGTGCGAAGAGACAGAATTTGAAGTCATCTATGAAGGAACAGTAAACAAAACCTTCGATAACGACCACGCAAATAAGGCTGCGGTATATACCGTGATATCAGACGACAACATGTTCTCCATCAGGACTCGAGATAAAACACAGCTATGCGGCTTTGATGGTTATAATACAGATCATCCTAGAATTTTCGTATTGGATGCGAATGGATACAAATCACCCTTCAAACGTATGGTAAACCACGGAAGGAACCTCAATCTCTTCACGTACTTCAATTCAAAAATTACCTTAGTGGAAGGTTACCTAGGGCAGAAGCTCAACGACGTCTATATAACAGTCATGACTGAAATGTGCAAAATCGATAAAGCACTACTGGAAACCAAGTTAAGCCTAGCTCGAGTAAACCCAAGCGAATTCGTTTCGAATATCGTTAAACGACCAGGTTATACGGCTGTTGTAGCAGCTGAAGTGCTATATATTTTGGAGTGTAAACCAGTCTTCGTCACATACGAAAGTAAACCGGATTGCTATCAAGAGATACCCGTAAGATATAACAACGTGTCAATGTTCATAGCCCCGGTTACGCGAATCCTTCAACAAAGAGGCACCGAAATCGACTGCACGCCACTGCTTCCCGCTAAATTCGCAATCGGAGGACGATGGTATACGACTGATGAACGACTACGAGAAACTACACCTCCAAAACAGCTGACGACCGATGTAATAACAAGCTGGTCGTATACTTCATTGCCAAGTCTTATGCAAAGTGGTGTATACGACGCAGAAAGTCTAGAGAAAATGAAGAACATGGTATATGAACAAGGCGATAAAAGGATCGCATCATCAGTACTGCATAGAGTGATATCCGGCCGTCATCCGGATCTTCAAGGGTTCTCACTCGATTCATTGGTCACCGAAAAGATAATTCACAATGCATTTCACAAATATTGGTCTAAACTAATTTCATGGTCCACCTGGCTTGGGAGCATGACTTCGACAGTCATCGGGATACTTCTACTCGGCAAGGCAATCAAGTTCGTCATCGACACCGTGATACATGGCAGATTACTCTACGACATCTACGGTTTGGGATGGCAACTACTAGCATCGTTCTGGGACTCGCTCACCAACCTGCTGTCACATCGCAGTCACATGCAGCGACGGGAAGAGAAGGACGTACCGTTGGAAAGCATCAAGGTCGACGAAGACATCACACCAAGCGCCGGGAACGTCAACATAACTAGAATCGGAGCATGTATCTACCCGAAACTAACTGATGTGAACCATTCATCAAATTAATCAAATCAATTAAAATATAAACTATCGTCGCATAATAATTTCTTGTAAAACAGGTTGTTTTACGAGGGCCGGTATGTTGAGAACGCGACGATTTCCAACCTAGCGTTACAAGCAATACAGATAAGCTACGAATTGTAAGAACGTTAGGCACAACACATACGACTCGATTGAACGATGGATCTTAAGAATCATAAAGAAACAAAGCAGAATTCACAGAGACCACAACATGGGTGCAGATTGCATCATAAAATTATCTAGGGACCGCGCTGGTCCAGCATTCATCTTAAAATACATTGCAGACAAGAGCAATGAAAACATTACGATAGATAAGCGTAGGAGATGCATGGCCACAGCAAGGGACCGGAAATATACCCAAAAATTAGGTCGACCAGCATCGACCAGTAACGATAAGCGACGCATCGAAAGAAAGAGACAAGGATAGTTTAATCATAACAAAACGCACTATATAAAGTTTTTTGTACATTTCTTTCGTGGCCACGTTCGACACGCAAAATGGACATCAGTAAACCCGCGGGCTTGGGGTACCGATATTCCGAAACGCTTTGGCGCAAAGAAAACGTGGTCCGTGTCTGGTGATGTGGAAATGGTCAGAGGATTGATGCGGGTTTGAATAAGCCGCCCGAACGCCGCAGTATGCAACGAAGGAAAACAAACAGATCGATTGAACGAAAATTTGTTAGTCCGTTATACTTGTTTACGGGCCATTCAGCTGCCATCAGTTCGGTCTCACTGCACACAATTATTAAATTTGTAACATGCAGTGATCCTGCGATATCTCTCCTAAAAGCGGATTTGGACATGCATTTCCCAATACGAATACTAATGTTTATTTGTGAATCCATTCCGGAGTGACCGAACTCAACAACCCACGGTTGAATTCATCGCTTCCATAGTTCTCCATCGAACTTGTGATATTTGCGTTCTTAATCGTCGGATAAGGCAACAACCTGATGATGATTGATGGTTTTAGATTCACAGACATCGAAGGGGTATTCCGATCGTTGAACTCGCTGACAATCCACGAACTGGCTGTGCAAGGCATGCTAAATGTAGGAACCTTTGCGCCGTTTGTTGCCGCCCGCGCACCGAGACTGAATAAAATGTTGCCACTTTTCCCATGCTCGTTAGCTGCGACCCACGGGCGCGTCGAATGATGAATGAACAGTGCTCACGGGGTGCGACAGTGTCTCGGATAGGCTCGAGGACATTCTCGCGCGGGCCCTTAGAACAAGGTTCGTTGTGCGCACGCACGATGAGTGCCCCCTGCTGCCCACCTTCTACGCAGGCGAGATACGGGTTGGGCAAATTTTTGTGTCGAAAATCGCCGATGGCTCTCTCATTGCTGGGAAACCATACATAAATATTTACTGCCGAGTCCACGCGGCTTGGTAGTACACGACAATTCCATTTGGCCCCTTAGAACTGGTCGTAGTTACTCGCCGCCGAAAGGTAGCTTCCCAGTGCGTATACTCTGTGTGTTCAATGGAAATTTCTCACGCCGAAGACAACGACAAACGATTGTTTGCTCTGGGCGCTCTGGTCTGGTCGTTGTCGTCGCGTGACACGGAAGTGCTACAATGTGGTGAGGCTTAAAGCTCAGGGTCACGTTTCACGCTACCGTTCGTTCACGAGGCGATGCCTGAAGCGATGGAGACCGCCCTACTGGCCAAGATACGCACCTTGGAACCACTTGCAACAAGTTGCGCTCCGAGTTGATGGTAAAGGAAGTCACTAACTGATCAATGCGATAACGGTACAAGGTACACACGACTCAGTCGATCATCAGGAACATTTACTGCCAACCGAATCGAACGCCAACGGACCGAATGCATCTAACAATGATGCACTACCGATGGCACGTGTCGCCAAGCGGGAGGGAACAATCGATCTGACAGGAAACAATGAATTCAATGGACAATATTTATGCTGAGGAAGACAACCCCAAGTCTGTGGCACGTTGTTGGCCAGACCCGTTGCAGTGCAGTGTCATTTGTCCCATGATCTATTCTCACGGTGTGCGGTTGATGAAGTATATGGCGCTAGGCCTACAAAGAACCTTCTTTTTAGATCCGCTCAAACACGGTGCTGCAACACGGGCGTCCGATTCTAGTCGGGCGTGACTTGCGCTCACGATCACGAGCATAACTGGCGGTCGATCGACAAAAATGCCGCCAGTGGCACTGCTGCATCGATCGGTTGTCTGGTGGCAAGACATCGGCCTCACACCCTTATGCCTTACAGCGTAATACGGTTGGTAAATTTCAAACGTTGCCCTCGATCGCGCCTTCGAAGGAATAAGGAACCTTTCCACAGGCCCGACCGCAAAAATGTTTCCCTTTTCTTCGTAAACTGGAGCATATAATTTGGTGAAATCATCATGATCAAATTGTTTCGGTCGTTTTTATGCGACCTTTGGAAACAATTCGTTATGATTGGTACAGTTTTTCAAAGCTTTCAAAGCTCCCAGATGCGCGGCCGTATATGCAGATGAAACCAGAACCAACTCGCCACACGTAGTGACGCAACCATTGCGAAGTATTTTTGGCTAGTTCAAGCCCCGGGGTAGAAGGGGTGCTGCCTTACAGGTTTTATTTAGGGCAACCGATCCTTTGTGGAGTGGCACCAGGAATTGGAGCCGTGCCCGCGTGAGTAACCGCAACGAACGGTTCCTGCTGTGCCTTGCTTAAAAAGGTCAGTTCACAAAAGCAAGTACCGCAAAATCCAGTGCCTTTAACTTTTAACTAACCGCATATTTCGTTCCAACTTGAGTGAAACAGTGATCTTTGAAAACAGAAGCTTTGTCGAACGTGGTTGAAGCTAGTTGAAGCTTTAAACAGATTGTCCTGTATTATAGTGAAGTACATTCCCACGAATTCGAGCTGAGTCGATGGGTCGACGAGTCATTCCTCTTCATAATGCAATCGCATTACTATTTATCCCATTAGTAACATATTTTGGTCTCGGTTTTCAGCCAAATTTCTGTTCATGCTTGGTATCGGGTTGATGGGTTCTACTAGCGACTGTTCGAAACACGTGCGGCTGACGACGGATTTTCAAGCATTCGACGTACGGTTTGATCGATGAACGATTTAATGCATAACTGACGTCAGTAAATAAAAAATTAGCGCTGGAAGGGAATAATTTGAATTCTTCTGTGATCTTAATTCACTTTTTAAAGATCTTTTAGGAAATATTTAAACCATATTGAAATGAATAAAACCATCTCCTTTTTCCTACAAAGGTTTCAATGAACGAAAGCAAGTTGTTCTAAAATATTCGCGCTATTGTGACTAGCGATTGAGACGTACCTTAAGTTTAGCCACAATGTAATCCATCGTTCCATTGAAACTCCCTCCGCTGAGCGAGCATTCGGTTGTATGAGCCTATGGCGCTGTTCGCGCTCAGATCAGTGTTGTCGTCCTTAGTTCGGGTGGCTGAAAACATGAAACAAACCGACAGCCCCGTCGAAAGATGAAAGGTTAACGAACGCGCCACCGAGCGACCAAGCCCAGTTGGCACTCCATAGGGTGTGCCCGTGAAAAATCCGTCATCGGCAGTGTTGGTCTCGCTAGAGTCCGCTATACTTCTTTTTGCACCTACTTTCGGATTCGGCAGCATACCCAGCAGGCGGCAGAACTCGGCCCGTAAACCTTGGTGGATGATGCGGTCCATGCGATCGATCGATTGGTGTTCGCGGATGTTGTTGCGTCGCGATTCATCAGCTCAGCTGCTAAGCCGAGAATCATCGGGTTGTTGGAAGCGGTGGCCACGTGACAGCTAGGGCTCCAAGTGCATCGAAGCGTACGTTCGATTGGTGATCAAATTGGAAGCGTTTCCACTGTCCGCAATCATCCTTGACGACCGCCGCGGTCGGTTGGTTGGCCTAACCAAATATGCGCCATTAGCCCCGACTCCGAAACGACGACCGACGGGACCGGCGACGCACCGTCCATCGTCTCGCGGCAGATTAGGCAACAAAATGACGCCTGCTTAACGGCGATGGTAGAGCAGCAGTTTGTAGGCGACGAACCGCGAAACGGTGTATTGTCGTGTGAATCGCCAACCAGCGACGCTCCGATGGCGCCCACCGTTGGGCCCACGTCGGGAGCAATGTTGGAAAATCGGACTAGAAGATGTGTGCAAAAGTGAAAGACCGCCATTAGCGGAGGTACCGATGCGCACGCCGGCTGTTGCCTTTTTCCGCAAGATCGGCCTGATTTTTGGTCTAGCCACACGGCACGACGACGATGGTTGGTATGACGGTGAAAAGTAGGTCCATCTCGAGCGAGCGCGCCTTGGTTGGGATTCACTTTCACGCGTCTTTATAGCACGCGGTACGACTTTGCCGTCATGGTCTTCGTCTGCTAACGTTTCTTACGCAGGCAAAGGCCTCCTCTGCTATGTCGACGATGCAGGAAACTGCATCCGATGCTTGCGATGGTGCCTTGGCAGAGTTTGTTCAGTGATCGAATCGTCATTCAGTAACGCCGCGCATCGCTGAAAGATCTCCGGTTATCCCTTCGCCGGCGAGTGGCCGCATTGACGTACTTCGGGGGTGACTTTGTGTAAATAGCCCCATGTTACGGAGCGGACCTAACGCGCGAAGGAGCGTGATCCGGAGTGATCTCGCGTTCACTTACCAGTTCTGATCTTTTTGCCAACGCCTTAAACCGTTTGTTAATCGACTCTTTTGGCCTGGGACGGACAGGGTAGATGGGTACTACTACCTGACAGTGGAGGCCTCGAGAGAAGACTGGTTTCCGACTATTAGAGTTCCGACGGAGTGGTGCAAACGATTGTAAGCAGTCAACATCCGGAGGGATCTCACTAGCGGGATCAAACGGTCCAAGAGTAAAAGACTTTAAGACCAGAGCGTTCCGTAGCCTAACGATATCTGAGTTTATTCAACAATTTCTTCGCTTCGCTACGAGCTTATTCTCTGGGGTATTTTCCTCGGTAACGGTCCCTATAATCCACTGGCCTTATTCGTTATTTGTTTCGGTTATTATTACTATGCCGCTTCTCGAATTGGTTCGGTTTTCATATTCTGGTCGGGTCACATTGTCGTGGTAGGTGATGGAACAACGATGTACAGCAATGTTACGCTGAGGGTGGTACCCACCGCCCGTCCGACGGTCTCAGTGTGATGTGTCCCGGATGATCGTCCTTACCACTCTGGTTCTCGCCCGTGTTGTGCAGCCGCGATGGTTGCTGTAATCCCGGCGATGGCTGTTGCTGCTTCTGCAACGGCTTGAACGGCTTCGCGAGACACATCAGGAACGAGCCGATGTCCAGTTTCTCCATCTGCTCCAATCGGCGATCGCCTACTTCACCTTTCAAGTTTAGGTCACCGATCTCCTTGATCTCGTACATTGTCGTGAGGGCACCAGTCGCTTCTTTCCGGGTCTGCCGTCGTCCGCTAACACACTCGATCGTTTCGTCCTTCTCGTCTTCCGCTACAACGGCTGCCACCGATGGTTCAGCTTCGT
>NW_026453892.1:13552-27412 GCF_943734635.1 Anopheles cruzii
TCCGTCTCGTTGCCACATACTTAAATGTCACATCGAAATTCATGTTGTCTGACCATGCGGACCGGCAAACGGTGTTGCCGCTGAGCCCGTGTTGGGCGGAGGTTTACCACCTCGTTACGTTTGACTCGGTCAATCATCATCACAGGCGGCTCAGGGGCGACAGCAAAACTTTTCACGATCAACCGATCGTATGGTTTTTTTTTGTACATTTCTTTCGTGGCCACGTTCGACACGCAAAATGGACGTCAATAAACCCGCGGGCTCGGGGTACCGATATTCCGAAACGCTTTAGCGCAAAGAAAACGTGGTCCGTGTCTGGTGATGTGGAAATGGTCAGAGGATTAATGCGGGTTTGAATAAGCCGCCCGAACGCCGCAGTATGCAACGAAGGAAAACAAACAGATCGATTAAACGAAAATCTGTTAGTCCGTTATACTTGTTTACGGGCCATTCAGACTTATGAACTTTGTAACATGCAGTGATCCTGCGGTATGCCTCCTAAAAGCGGATCTGTACACGGTTTTCCCAATACAAATACTAATGTTAATTTGTGAATCCATTTCGGAGTGACCGAACTCAACAACCCACGGTTGAATTCATCGCTTCGATAGTTCTCCACCGAGCTGCGTGATATTTGCGTTCTTAATCGTAGGATAAGGCAACAACCTGATGATGATTGATGGTTTTTGATTCACAGACATCGAAGGGGTATTCCGATCGTTGAACTCGCTGACAATCCACGGACTGGCTGGCTGGCTGGCTGTACAAGGCATGCTAAATGTAGGAACCTTTGCGCCGTTTGTTGCCGCCCGCGCACCGAGACTGAATAAAATGTTGCCACTTTTCCCATGCTCATTAGCTGCGACCCACGAGCGCGTCGAATGATGAATGAACAGTGCTCACGGGGTGCGACAGTGTCTCGGATAGGCTCGAGGACATTCTCGCGCGGGCCCTTAGAACAAGGTTCGTTGTGCGCACGCACGATGAGTGCCCCCAGCTGCCCACCTTCTACGCAGATACGGGTTGGGCAAATTTTTGTGTCGAAAACCGTCGGTGGCTCTCTCATTGCTGGGAAACCATACATAAATATTTACTACCGAGTCCACGCGGCTTGATAGTACACGACAATTCCATTTGCCCCCCTAGAACTGGTCGTAGTTACTCGCCGCCGAAAGGTAGCTTCCCAGTGCGTACACTCTGTGTGTTCAATGGAAATTTCTCACGCCGAAGACAACGACAAACGATTGTTTGCTCTGGGCGCTATGGTCTGGTCGTTGTCGTCGCGTGACACGGAAGTGCTACAATGTGGTGAGGCTTAAAGCTCAGGGTCACGTTTCACGCTACCGTTCGTTCACGAGGCGATGCCCGAAGCGATGGAGACCGCCCTACTGGCCAATATACGCACCTTGGAACCACTTGCAACAAGTTGCGCTCCGAGTAGATGGTAAAGGAAGTCACTAACTGATCAATGCGATAACGGTACACACGACTCAGTCGATCATCAGGAACATTTACTGCCAACCGAATCGAACGCCAACGGACCGAATGCATCTAAAAATGATACACCACCGATGGCACGTGTCGCCAAGCGGTAGGGAACAATCGATCTGACAGGAAACAATGAATTCAATGGACAATATTTATGCTGAGGAAGACAACCCCAAGTCTGTGGCACGTTGTTGGCCAGACCCGTTGCAGTGCAGTGTCATTTGTCCCATGATCTATTCTCACAGTGTGCACGGTTGATGAAGTATATGGCGCTAGGCCTACAAAGAACCTTCTTTTTAGATCCGCTCAAACACGGTGCTGCAACACGGGGGTCCGATTCTAGTCGGGCGTGACTTGCGCTCACGATCACGAGCATAACTGGCGATTGATCGACAAAAATGCCGCCAGTGGCACTGCAACGATCGGTTGGCTGGTGGCAGACATCGGCCTCACGCCCTTATGCCTTACAGCGTAAGACGGTTGGCAAATTTCAAACGTTGCCCTCGATCGCGCCTTCGAAGGAATAAGGAACCTTTCCACAGGCTCGACCGCAAAAATGTTTCCCTTTTCTTCCTAAACTGGAGCATATAATTTGGAGAAATCATTATGATCAAATTGTTTCGGTCGTTTTTATGCGACCTTTGAAAACAATTCGTTGTGGTTCGTATAGGTTCTCAAAGCTTTCAAAGCTTCCAGATGCGCGGCCGTATATGCAGATGAAACCAGAACCAACTCCCCACACGTAGTGACGCAACCATTGTGAAGTATTTTTGGCTAGTTCAAGCCCCGGGGTTGAAGGGGTGCTGCCTGACAGGTTTTATTTAGGGCAACCGATCCCTTGTGGAGTGGCACCAGGAATTGGAGCCGTGCCCGCGTGAGTAACCGCAACGAACGGTTCCTGCTGTGCCTTGCTTAAAAAGGTCAGTTCACAAAAACAAGTACCGCAAAATCCAGTGCTTTTAACTTTTAACTAACCGCATATTTCGTTCCACCGTAAGTAGATTTTTGAAAACAGAAGCTTTATCGAACGTGATTGAAGCTAGTTGAAGCTTTAAACAGATTGTCCTGTAGTACAGTGAAGTACATTTCCACGAATTCGAGCTGAGCCGATGGGTCGACGAGTCATTCCTCTTTATAATGTAATCGCATTACTATTTATCTTATTAATAACATATGTTGATCTCGGTTTTCAGCCAAATTTCTGTTCATGCTTGGTATCGAGTTGATGGGTTTTACTAGCAACTGTTCGTAACACGTGCGGCTGATGACGAATTTTCAAGTATTCGACGTACGGGTTCATCGATGAACGATTTAATGCATAACTGACGTCCGTAAATAAAATTTTATCGCTGTTAGGGAATAATTTGAATTCTTCTGTGATCTTTAATCTCGTTTTAAAGGTCTTTTAGGAAATCTTTAAACCATATTGAAATGAATAAAATCATCTCCTTTTTCCTAGAAAGGTTTCAATGGACGAAAGCAAGTTGTTCTACAATATTCACGCTATTGTGACTAGCGATTGAGACGTACCTTAACTTTAGCCACAATGTAATCCATCGTTCCATTTAAACTCCCTTCGCTGAGCGAGCATTCGGTTGTATGAGACTATGGCGCTGTTCGCGCTCAGATCAGTGTTGTCGTCCTTAGTTCGGGTGGGTGAAAACATAAAACAAACCGACAGCCCTGTCGAAAGATGAAAGGTTAACGAACGCGCCACCGAGCGACCAAGCCCAGTTGGCACTCCATAGGGTGTGCCCGTGAAAAATCCGTCATCGGCAGTGTTGGTCTCGCTAGAGTCCGCTATACTTCTTTTTGCACCTACTTTCGGATTCGGCAGCAGACCCAGCAGGCGGCAGAACTCGGCCCGTAAACCTTGGTGGATGACGCGGTCCATGCGATCGATCGATTAGTGTTCACGGATGTTGTTGCGTCGCTATTCATCAGTTCAGCTGCTAAGCCGAGAATCATCGGGCTGTTGGAAGCGGTGGCCACAGCTGCGGGTCTAAATGCACCGAAGCGTACGTTCGATTGGTGATCAAATTGGAAGCGTTTCCACTGTCCGCAATCATCCTTGACGACCGCCGCGGTCGGTTGGTTGGCCTAACCAAATATGCGCCATTAGCCCCCGACTCCGAATCGACGACCGACGGGACCGGTCACCGGCGACGCACCGTCCGTCGTCTCGCGGCAGAGGAGGCAACAAAATGATGCCTCCTTAACGGCGATGGTAGAGCAGCAGTTTGTAGGCGACGAACCGCGAAACGGTGTATTGTCGTGTGAATCGCCAACCAGCGACGCTCCGATGGCGCCCACCGTTGGGCCCACGTCGGGAGCAATGATGGAAAATCGGACTAGAAGATGTGTGCAAAAGTGAAAGACCGCCATTAGCGGAGGTACCGATGCGCACGCCGGCTGTTGCCTTTTTCCGCAAGATCGGCCTGATTTTTGGTCTAGCCGCACGGCACGACGACGATGGTTGGTACGACGGTGAAAAGTAGGTCCATCTTGAGCGAGCGCGCCTTGGTTGGGATTCACTTTCACGCGTCTTTATGGCACGCGGTACGACTTTGCCGTCATGGTCTTCGTCTGCTAACGTTTCTTACGCAGGCAAAGGCCTACTCTGCTATGTCGACGATGCAGGAAACTGCATCCGATGCCTGCGATGATGCCTTGGCAGAGTTTGTTCAGTGATCGAAACGTCATTCAGTAACGCCGCGCATCGCTGAAAGATCTTCGGTTATCCGATGCGGCTCGCGAGTGGCCGGATTGACGTACTTCGGGGGTGACTTTGTGTAAATAACCCCACGATGGAAGAAGGCACTAGAGTGCCGGAGCCGATCGATGGTGTGTGATTAACCTTTTCCTCTTCTTTCAGCGGAAGTTCAGCGCCTGCTCAACTCGACAAAGTTGTGTGCGGTGGGAACAGATAATCCAAACCTCTCGAGAGGCACCCCGAAAACGACTTACCATGACTCTGTTACCATGACTTTTGAAGAAGTTGCACCGATTTACGAAAGGTTGGAGCAATTACGATCGATCCCCGTCGCCGTGTGACGATATTGGCTGTTACCGGTGACTGTTGCATCGACAGAACAATCGACACAAGAACGCGTGAGCGTAATTACGGACCGCACGTTGGCGAAACAAAGTCACTGATGCAGTGTTATGTCAGGCCAGGGTTCTGCGTGCCCTGCAGATTAGGTTCCAATCTCCTGTGATCCTTTTTTGCAGTCCACTTGTTGTAGGGCACCTTAGCAGCAGGAATGCTCAGTAATTATAATTTGCATACAGTCTGGAAGCATACAGTCGATCGAATTGGTTCGCGCCCCTAACCGGTGGCGAATTAGCTGCGAACGTGATTAAACCCGCTAAGTACTCACTCGACGGGCAGCGAATGGCGGTTTCGCCTTGAACAGTAAGCCATGGTTGCACTTGACATTAGGAGGCTGTCGGTGGGCTCCAATAAAAACAGCCACACACAGCGATGGATTTTCAAGCAGCAGTAGCACCGGCCAAGTGGCGCGCGAAGAGTACGGATTCACATTCGACACCTTGAGGTGCGCTAAAGTAAGATATTTGGATGCAAAAACATCCTCCACGGATCATCGCAAGTTCGCTTTAATAACGCAGAAGCAAAGTAACACGGAAAACGGGGCGCCTACTAGGTGCCACAAAAGTAACCGGGTCCTAACGGGGAACGGGGTGTAATGTTCTCGGTGGGAGTCGTGCAGATGCTGATTCTGCTAATAAATGCGCGGTGGGCTCGGTGCTCGGGCAGGTTCTCCGACGGAGCAACCCGTTCTCAGTCAGTAGAGAGAACGGACCGTGTAATGGCCAATCAAGGCCACCGTCTGGTCTATTATGCACGGCGGCTCTCGATGGACATGATCTGTTGCGCCTCCCAAGCAAGAGCACCGTTTCTTTCGTTCCGTTTTTTTTCCAACTCCGAAGTGTCTGAGACTCGCGCGGGGGCTAGTCGCGTCAGCGGATCATGTGACAGGTGTGGCTTTGGGAACAATAAATTAACACCAGCAGAGGGCAGCAGTCGCAGGGTAGGGCTGACCGAGCCAGGTGGAAGCGAACCAAGTCCTCCAAGTGTGCCTGATGGCGTAGATAGCTTTGAAAGATACTTAACGATTAATTGATGCTAACGGGCTCCGGCGCAGGAATGATCTAGTACAGTCTTCCGTGTTTTTCCTTTTTTCACGAGAGTTTACGGTAAAGGAGTTACGATCACCGACTGCCGATACTAACTGTTCGGTTGCTCTATGCGGTTTTGTATTTTTTTTTATTAACGTAAGTCAAAATTTCAATTACTTAAGAAGCCTGAAGTCGTGGTATAATGGATGACAGGAATTGAGAGTCGACGCGATTTACACTCTAAACGCAAATAACGCCTGTCTTCGGTGCTAAAGACCTTAATCTCTAGTAGTGATCACCTAGTTAGGTATTTTATTGCGATCTAGTAAACCTATACTGGTGATGACGTCTTTGGTGGACGTTTTCTGAACCAACTGTAACCTGTCAATCGCACAACAACTTCGGAGAACAAACTAATGAAGAAAACTCAAGGTCGAACCGTTGTCACCCACAAGGACTTTAGAACCCTGGACCTCTTTGGGATGGTCGCTTGATAAACGTAACAAAAAGCGGATAGTTTTGAGTACTCTTCCATAATGTCCTCATAGTGCAAAGTAAACGGCAATTTAGAACCTAGAATAATGCCCAAGTTGCGAAAGGAGGATACTTTACGAAAGTACATATTTCGATATTACACCGTTTGACACAACATAAAGCTGAGATTATTCATATCAATAAGATAAATAGTAACGGACCAAGATCTAAATATTATATCTTGTGGGATACCTGGGAGACGCTTTAAAAGCCTTATGCTTTCAGATACGGCGATATGCGCGCCCTTCAAACACTAATGATGCCGAAATAATCGTTTATTATTCTTTCTTTTCTTCGGCACAGGTAAATATGATGATGTTTCGCGCCGCGACCTGAAAACCCGGACAGTGGACCTGATCGTACTCTGCCCAAGGAATTCTGCCAAGGGAGTGCCCGAGTGGGGCGCGCGTTTTGCTACATCGATCTATCGTGCGTTCAGCATCGTTTTGCATTCGCCACGAGTTGGCGTCATTATTGCCGTCCATCGAGGAGATCGCGTTTACGGGTTTAAATGGGTGGGAAAAACTGACGTCCCTTATGCTTCCCTTCTCGTGCGATGAGGAAACGCTGACAATGGCCCTCACTGTACCTTATGATGGCCGTAATATTCCAATCAACCTCGTGCATCTTGCGATGGCGCCGTATGTGAACATTCTTCATATTCTCGCCTCCCGCCAGATCGTGACGACGTCAACGGGAAGCTAGGACAATCGATGCGCCTATGCTGCGCGTCAACCGGACGCCCAAGGAATGCCGAGCCGAGTGTGATTAACGGAATCGTTTACTCATTTTTGAACTCTATCGAATGATGATGGGCTGATCATTGCACGCCTAGCGAAGAGATTAAAAATACGGTCTGGAAACCCTCGGTGCATTATGGGGCCTTGCTGCTCACATAATCAGTTGCGTATGAGCAACCCTACACAATGGTCTCTTTTGCAGACCTTCAAGACGATATGAGTCACCGGCACGCGCGTGATTCAATTGAGATTCCCGTTTTCTCCTTCGGTCAGCGATACTTGCGATCGACTTCTGCTAGAGAAAGTGTGGGCTGGGTTGGCGTACGCGTTGCTCTCCTTGTGTCTCAATGAGTTTCGGCGAAATTTACATACGCCTGCCGAGTCATCGTCTTAAGCACGTGAACCGACAGAAATCGAGAAACAATACGTACGCACATGGAGTTGCACAACGATGACGAGTGGCGGATAAGAAACAGTTTATCGAAACTTACGACGGTCGACGGAACACATCATGACACAAACGCACGGTGACTGTCAGAGATCCTTTGACGCGGTTCGCGAAAGTGACGGGCATGTGCGCGCTCGAACGCAACCGTGCGATCCTTTCGTCGATTTATAGCGCCTTCGTGGCGCATCCACTTAACCCAAAACCATCAATACACCGGTTGCGCTACACGTGCACTGTCTCCCAATCACTACTTACGAGACATTGCCAATGGCCCTCGTCGATCGAGCGGGGCGCGCATCGCTGATGACGGCAGCACGTGACGAATGAGCGGTTTACCTTCCCACATTAAGCCATCGCGAATTTGATTTTGCGTGTCGCTTATTTATTCGCCCAAAGGCCAGTTCCACTACCTTCCCCTACGTGGCCGCGGCCAATCTGCGAAACGAAAGTCTATCGGTAAGCTTGCCAGTAGTGCAGTGGTAAATGGTTCAGAAAGTTCCTCGGGAATTACTTCACGTTAGGTAGAGTGCATGCAAAGAACGACGACAATCGATAGCACAGCGGCTAATGGCCATCGGCGCTCGTTATGTAATGCAGGCAAAAAAGGAACTCACCACCAGCGCGGATGTTGCACAAATTTGCGTGAAATGTTCCCAACGCAAACTGGCCTCCAATTGGCCGTTTTATTTGCCCGCAAGCAATGCTCAATGATGTGTCGTGAAATAATTGTTGCAACCGAGGCCAACATATGCGCCGGCCTGTGCCGGATTTTACAGCCGATCCAATGTGGAAATTTAAATAATTTGGTACGAACATCAAATTGATGGAAAACAAAACCTGTGCCGTTAAGAGCCAGCCGAATAGGCTTAGCACCATCCCGCACGGGGCATGTTCTACATTTTGGGGCCGGATGTTGTACACAACCGGCACTGTCTCGCACGTGTACGCTAACAACCCGGGGGGAAGCTTTGTATGCTCACTCTGCTGTTGGGGTTCGGATATGTGCTAATAGGGCAGGCCACCCGTGCACTCGGCTGCTGCATTCTCTCCACTCATTAGCAGCATTAAGCGCGCATATTACGCGCGTGTCGGGCGAAAAGTGTTTCAATGTCGAAGGGACCCACAAAAAATCTGTGGAACACTTTCGTTTTCCTTCACGTTCACGATGACTGAAAGCATTTCGGATGAGATTAGAGGTGTTGGCTTTTTGTGATCGCGCGTCCCGCGACTGACGGTCAACGGAAGGTTGTGCCTTGGTCGGCCCTCACTTTTTGTGTCGAACTACCGAAACTCGTTTAACAGCCCGCTAAAACGGTGCGGTTAACAAATCGGTTTTGAATTTTATTTTGCGCCACAGAATGTAAAACCATGTAAGGGAAGCTTTTATATGGTTCGTACTTTAAATTGGAATATAAAAAGGGTTTTTTGCATGCTCTTCGCAATAAATCGGGTTGCGCTTCGCGTCTTATCTGTAGTTAAAGGCGTTAAATATTGACTAGCAAGTGCTCGATTGCTAGTGACTGGTTTATCGGGAGACATATGAGGCTTAAAGCTCGGTTTTAATCGAGGCTTATGGTCTTAATCTTGGGCATATGGGCTTAATCCGAAGGTATTAATCTACATTAAAGCGAAAACCGGTATTAAAACCGGGCGAAAACTATATCAAAAATTACTCACTTGTTTTTCTCGCTAATCCGTTATACGTTGGCTGTAACGTTCTGATTCTCATCATAGTTGAAGACATACACACGTCGATTCGCCCGGTCTATAATGAAAATTTCTTTACGTAGTCGTGTCCCGACGAAAACGTAGCTTCCAATTCCAATCTGGAATCAAATTCTTTGAATCAACAAACCAATAAAAGACTTTTAGAAATTAAATTGGATCTCCAGATTGAGTTGGTATGCCAACAGTCACGCCCACAGTTTAATGATCTTATTTGAATTAATATCAATAGCAACAAACATAAAAAACGTATTAAAACGTCTCTTTGCTGCCGGTTTCGTGGGATTGGAAGGAAATCGTCCATCATCAACTTTTACGCCGTTTGAGCCAAGCAATTACAAAGACGTGACAGTTTTACAAGATTGAATAATGTTGCGTTCCATTATATTCGGGCGATCGTGATAAATTGATAGGTAGACTAAGACTTGAGTTCAGTTTAATGTTCCAAACTAAAAAGAACTGAACTTTTGTGAACATCAATAGTGTCTAACTAAGTTTATTTTGGAGCGTGATTTAAATTTCTGTTCTTTTATTCTTTTTCTATACCTTGTTTGAGCATTTATACAAAGTATATCAACACCACGAGTTGTTGCCCATTGAAAAAGTTCGACAAACGTAACCATATTCTGCTGGTCTAAACGACCGATCGCTGCGGTGGTTTCGCAGCAATTTGCTTCTCACCTTTCGACCTACGGGGTTCTATGTTGCAACGCGATCGTATGCTCGCACGTTACATTGAAAGGAGTCATCCAAACCGTTGGCGGCTGATTGCTTCTTCTGGCGGTGAAGCTGCTGGTGCTGCTGCAGCACATTTTTGCTGCATTTCTACATCACCCTTTTTCACATCGGTAAGTGGTGGCGGCGCAACGCATCTGCTACACATTATTATCTCACGGGCAATAAAGCTTCGCTAACTAATCGATTGGCGCAACCGAGCCACGTGCAGTAACGTGGCTTGGTTGTGAAGATGCACTCTGCACCGGGAGACGCTTAGATGTGAGGATCTGTGTGAACGCCAGCGCAGGCCTCGCGGTCTTAACAAAGTGCCGTTCTCAACGTTGAACAGTGAATGGGGTCACATTCACCAGCGTTGCCGCTTATGAAGTAGTTAAGATCGTCTAAAAAAATCGGAGGACAGACTTCATTGCTACAATTGGTGTATGTTTGAACGTGAGAGAACGATAGAAGGGAATGTAAACCCACAGTATCAACTTGTGACACCAAAAGTCAATTATCCTTCATGAAGGTGCACCTGAAAAGAGAGAGTACACCGCATTTCGCGACGCACCGGTAAGCCGATCATCATCGTGATCAACATCTGCGTCGCTTGGGACGTCTTGAAACATGACATCTCGTTGGCCCGGATAAATACTATAATTATCCTAAACGCGCACGTTAATTGCACCTCTGATCGAACCATTTCACCTTTGGGCAATCGAATGCAGAAAGGTAAACGATGGCCACGCCTCGTCCCGCGTGTGGCCCTTCGGAACGAAGCCGCCGGTCTTTGAACTGCATCCGCAGCCGTTCTGCGTCCGTGCGCGTTCGGTGAAAGTGGGCAGTTTCTTAACGTAATTTATTGACAAGGTCAGCCAACGCGAACGACCCACCGATTCGCGATGTTAATGATCTTCGGACAGGAGGCGTAAAACGTGGCCAATGGCCAACCGCATCCACTTCCGCACCGGGCTGACATTTTGTTGGCTTGTCGTTGGGTTTTAGCGAAATGTTAGCTATCTAACTTTGGTGGCCACCGGGTTGTGCAGCGCCGCCCCGCGATACAGGCGATAATTCACGAACCACGAGCACGGCCCGGGAGCTGGGAATAGATTGCGCAAAATGTCAACAACGGGAACGTAACCGGCTCGAGAGACCTTTCGGAAGAAGAACTTTCCAGCGGTAGCAGGTTGTTGTCACTCCGGTCCCCGGTTGGGTAGGGCCGGTAACCGACAGCGACGGGGTGTGATGGTGAATTGAGTAATTGAAATAAGCCGTCAGCGCACAGTGGGCAGGCTTCAACGGTACTTTTGATTGATTTAGATGCAGCCAGAGTGTTCGGCCGTTACATCGTTGGGGTGCAGCATAACACAGATTAGTATGCTTGCATTCCCCACTGTCGCCAGGGTGTGGCATTTGGGCAACTGATTTGCATACTAATGCCTAACCCGGAGGGGGTGCCTGATGATGACCGGGTGGTGACGGTAGGCGCCGATTGCAACTTAGTAGTCGTCAGCTCATCTGACTGCAGTCGGGGCGGGCGAGAATCGTCATATCTGCATACTGAGTAGACAGCGTGAGGTGACTTCTGGATTTGGTAATGCCGATTGGAGACTCCCAACGATCGTGTAGTGCTCGTAATTACAACACATTTGCATCGTGTCTGGCAAGTTGATAAATGTGAAACCAGAGGTTACCCAATCTTCGATCACTTATGTTCCCGATTGTGCAGTCAGCAGTCTCCGTGTGTAGAGAGGGACCCGACGCCACTAACCTTGATGTTACATTGATTAGGCAAACGACTAACGCCCGAATGTTACGTGGCGTATCGCCGAAGGAAGGGTTGTTTGTTCCTTGGGGCGATACACACTCCAGGGAAAAAGTGGGCTTCCCAGGAGTCGTTCATCATCACGTGCGTGTTGTCACCGTCGGGTCGATAATGATTTGATAGTAAAGTACGGCTCAGTCTGAACGAATCAGGAATCCGGTTTTGCTCAGCATCAACATTGGGATATGGCTGAAGAGAGAAAGAGAAAGAGAAAGAGTAGTGTATATTTCGGGGAATGGTTACGTAACAACGGCCAATTGACACCGAACGATCCCTGTGAAGCTCTGTCTACTCAATTCGGTGCACGATTCACATGCGTGTGTGACGGGACAGCACATCACGGCACTGTTACGTTGCATGACTTAATTAGCATTTGACAAACAAATTGCCTGAACAAATTGGACCCAGAAGATCGAATTCTTTAAAGCAATTACCATTAGGTTCTTTGTTTGGTTTAGGTTATGGTCGCTGATATGCGCTTGCTATCATATTTGAGGCACTGTTGCTTTCATTCTGTCGAATGGGAGCTCAAATACTGGCTATTTTAGGCTATCATTCTTATGAATTTGTAAACTTTTGTAAATTAAAGCCAATTTTTTTGTGTTTGGAAAAGAGAAAGAAGGACCCTTTGAAGAACTAAAATAGTGGCAATTTTTTGTGACAATTTATGTTTCTTATACGTTAAGTAACTTCTAGACTTATACACTGAAGTAACCCGAAAATTAAATTAAAGCAAAACTTCCTTAAAAAAAAAAGTGGCATAAAACAGATCCATTCTTTGACTTATCGTGGGGGACAAAAAATATATAAAATATGATAATAACGTTCGCAGTATATTAGCTCATTTAAAAGGTATCGACGGTTCTGATTCTGACCTTAGCAACTGATAACTCATTAGCTTGTTAGAAAATTGTGATAGTTTTAACATCAATTAGATCAGTAACCATTAGATGCGAAAGCGATTGATTTGGTTGTGTTTTAAACACCTTTAATGCCAAATATTTATCATTTTGTGGTCGGCCGGTCGGACAGATAAACCCTGAAACCCTTAACCATCTTCAACTGCTTAGCGTAAGTTCCATCTATACCTTAATTCGCCATTGGTCAAAGCATGTTTTCGGACGATTTGGAAATTAATTACCATCTGTGAAATTTAATCTATCAGCAATAAACAGAGGGGAACTAATATTTTATACAGTAAAACTTAATATCTATACCCCGAAGAAAATTATATTGGCCCATATACCCCCAGCGCATAACCAATAAGGACCAATCATAACACGTCAATTTGTGGGCCATTGAGCGGACCCTCGGTGGATGTGGAGATCCTTTACTTGCGCTGGGCGCTATGTTAATCGAAAACTTTCTTTCCGTTTTACGCCATCCAAATATAAACCGACCACGACTAATGTGGTGCGAGGCTAGGCAAGGCCCGCTAATAGCGATATTATTCGCACAACGGCAACGATCTTCACTAGCACTTGCGGAGCCGACCGGAACAGTATATGTTTTCTATTATGCACAAACCGGTTAGCGCCCGAGACTCGTCTTTCCGAGGTAGAGGCGCAGAAAAAGGCAATATGCAAAGCTGCTAAACTTACAGCGCTTTTGGTGGACCCGTGGCCAATGTCTTCATTCCCTTCAGCCGTACCAGGGGCGCCTCCTGGACCATCGATGGCGATTGGTGCAGCGCGCCCGCTGACTCGCGAGATCACTATGCAAAATCGCACACCGATAGGGAACCCTTTTGGTGCACTCATCAGATGGAAAGTGTGCGTTTTCTCCTGGGTCCTGATCGCGCGGCTCCTTTCACTCTCCGCGACATCAGTCGTGGTTTATGCGGATTTGAGCGCACAACCCTTTGGCCACTTAACGCCCAGTAACAAGCCACAGTAGAGTTACGGGCGGACTTGAGGGTGATTAACTGACTGAACTCCCAGCACGTTTACTGAACGCATCACTTATCGGTAGTCACCCGTCGGTGGTGGGTTCGGACGATGATCGATTGGAAGACATTTCGCAAGTACGGGCCCCGGTGTGTGCGGTCGTGGTCATTATCATAAAACATGATGCCGCCGGACCGTAGTGTCACTTCAGCTCAACATCGGACCCTGGTACGTGAGGTCGAAACTACACGTGGTACTTCGTAGGTTGGCCGGGTGGTTAAGCATATCGTTCGACCTATTGCAGAACATCGGTGCTGAGGTATGCATGTCGAAGTGTGTCAATCGTGCATCGCG
>NW_026453893.1:0-18806 GCF_943734635.1 Anopheles cruzii
CAAAGTGCAAGGAATGTCCCTCATGCTGGACGCGTTTTCGGCGCGTCCTAAACCATTACAAGAAGCACGCCGTCACCACGACACGCCGATCGGGTATGGCGGCGCCCACGCGCGTCCCGAAGAAAATGGCGCGCGTGGCCTTAGCGACGAGCCACACGAATATGGCGGCGCCCATGCGACCCGCTACCAACCACGTGGGATGCATGCCGATCCTCGCCACGGCACCACGGCAACGGTATACAACGCCCCATATCCTCCACCAGGGGCCTATCCGGGTGCACGGGCGATCGGCGGCGGACACCGAAGCCACCTAGCATACCAGCATGGCTGGCCGGTAACGACTCCCGACCAAAGCCAGATAGGTGCACACACTAGCTACGCAGCCAGCCGTGAGATGAACGCATACAGTGGCTACGGAGCGTCCAACCAGAGCGCGTACGTTCGCTACGAGGTGCCGGACACAGGATGCGGACTGCCACATCCCTGGTTCGTGAGTGGTTACAATGCACCACCAACTCCTGTGTATCCGGAGCAGAGCACCTACACAGCGACCCAGGCAGTGATATCGACGCGATATAACGAGCCCACGATTATAGTGAGCAACAGCACTGGCTTTACGACCAGTATGCCCTTCGCGCACGGCCAAACAGGCCCCGCGACGGGTGGCGAAACGGCATCCAGAGCAACGTATGGAATGCCTCCGCCAAAGACAAGACCGTCAACACTGATAAGTACCGGTCGTACCGGGACGGTTCCGGACAATTTCGTCCGCGTGCTAGAACAGCAACCACCTGCGTTACCGGTGGAAGACAAGTACGCTGTGGCGCCAAATGACAAGAGCGCGACGATCACTCAACAGTGTGAGGTAGGATACAGTTACCGAGAGTATCCGGACCGGCACGACGCACCGTCGCTGCCACAGAAACCAGTGCACGAGATGTGCAGAGACTTCAGGGTAGATCACGCTGTAGATCCGGAAAAGATGGCGACATCGAAATTCAGCGATCGTGAAGACGATTATACACTTGGCGCCCGCGAGTGCAACAACGACGACAACGAATTAGGCGTGAACAACTCGGCCTTACACAAAGCGTCGTCGGAAGCATTTAGTGCATTAATTGAGACAAGTCGGCCCACACGTCGGAGGTGCATACCGCCCGATTCAAAGCCGACGGTGGGCACCTCGCAGAAGACCGTCAAAGCAATTGAGACGGACGAGGAGAAGAATTTGGCCAAGCACTTCAGTTCAGTTGAACCTGGAGTATCTGGAGAAGCGGAGAGGGATATACAACGCCCAGAACATGTGGGAACCGCTGACGCATCAACACTCCTAAGTAGTGTCCAGTATTTCGAAGTGCAGCCAGCCAACCAGAAGGGACAACGATTGGCCATGCCAGCCATCACCCCAAAGCAGCAGCAGAAGCGAAGCGGAGAAGAGAAGCGGAGCAGAATACACAACACCCAAAACACATGGGAACTGCTGACGCGTCTACATTCCTGTAAAGGAACGCTCCCGTATTTCGAAGTGCAGCCAGCCAAACAAAAGGGACAACGATTGACCATAGCAGTCATCACCCCACAGCAGCAGCAGAAGATGCCAACAACAGTCGCTGCAATCGGACTGTTGACGAGGCCATTCACCATCATCGAGGCATCGCTGGTGTCACCATATGAGGCGGGCGACGACGAGGACGCAGTCCACACGGTGCTGCGCCTCTATCGGAAGCCCGATACGTGCGATACGGCGCAGGAGGTGCCGATTACGAACGATACGATACGCATCATCTATATGTACCACGCCTGGGACCCGACGAACGTGGCGCAGGGTATCGGTACGCTGCCGGACCCAGCGGACGCGTTCAAGGATTCGGTACCGATCTGCCTGACGCAGCGCATCAGCCAGGTCCCGATCGAGCTGGACTCGCGCACCCGGACGCTCGAGCTGCGCATTTACGACGTCCCGATACCGCAGACCAACGACCTGCGCTGGTGCATGACGTTCAAGCTGAACCAGTTGCCGACGATGCTATTCACCATCATCGAGGCATCGCTGGTGTCGCTCAGCACGGGCGAGACTCGCAACACCCGCGAGGGCGTAACGGCCATCCTCAAGTTTCACCGTATCGTCTGGGACCGTGCCAAGGACGAACCAGAAGGAGTAAGTGGGTGAACAAAATACGACCCACAGCAGTAGGTGATGTAGTCGTCATCGCGGACGAAAACTCACCGCGAAACCATTGGCCGAGAGGGACAGTAGCGGACGTAGTACAGACCATAGACAGATAGGTCCGGCGCGTTACGACCCAATCAGCAGGTGGACAAACATACGAACGTCCAGCAACCAAGGTTGCAGTATTAGACGTGAAAGAAAAAATTACTGAGCTAGGACCAAAAAAGTAAAGAAGGTTAGGTCATTTTTTCTTACCAGACCTTACCAGAGGTCCACGTGCGTGGGATAGCACGTGCGATAGGAGAACAATAATACATTCGCTGACAAGATAGGAGTCACAGGTGACAGCCGCCCGCTGGCAACGAGAGTGAAGATGCATAGGAATTCACTACACTGCGGGGGAGAATGTCACTGATAAGTGACGCCAGCGAGCGGCGCAAGAGGGCGCTGCCGCCAGTCGAGAGGACGCTCGGTCCAGGTGTGAAGTACGGATGACAAACGACACGGATCGAGCGTTCTGCAGAGACCAGTACGAATCAGAACGGCAAAGCCGCAACTAGTAAAAATTCTTACAGGAGTAAATTTGTACAAGTTTATGGGTAGAGCCCAAAATAAAAACAGTTTATTCGCGACAGTCGATTGCCAAGTTCTTCGTAAGAAAAACACATGAACGTGAATCAATTTCATACCGGAAATCGGCCTTTTACGGCATCCTCCCTAACACTAACGTGAACCGGCATTGGGCAAGCGGCCGAGACGGTTAATCCGATGATCTGGAACAGCTTGAACCCCTACGGCGTTGGTGCTTTTCCGTGTTTCTGGGAGACGTGCACACCGTGGACGAAACAGATCACAGAAGTATTAAAACGAAGCTAACAGAACGATTTAACAAAACGTAATAATGAACAAATGAAGAAAACGCTGAACAAAATTACAAACAAAGCCACTAAAACCAAAAAATCGCAATTGCTAACATTTTAAAATAATTTTGGTGAATCAAGAAATTGATTTACAAATAAACTAAATTGGTTAAAATCAGTTTATACGATACATGAATGTTTGTTGAAAACGTTTACTTATACTACAACCGTTTTTAATAATTTATTGTCTGCGCCAAATTGAAACTCTGTAAGTTCTTTGAGCATGAGTTTACTTCGTCGATTATGCTCTTGCGAGAATATCTCCAAAAATTCGAATGTAAATTAAATAGACGTGAGTGTAAAAAGAAGCTTTGAAACTAAATAAGGGTTTCAGGGAACCAGTAGAAAATACCGATTTCACTGAGAATGATAGAGAAGTCATAAAATACGAGCAAAGAAATATTTGTTGAAATTTTGAAGTACAATTTCGATCAAACAGAAAGCGTTTCATTCAAATCAAAGCACTCCTGTCCACTACAATGCTAGGTTTTATGGTGCAGAGAGTGTCACCTTATACCGTGTTCATTGGGTCCACCCAACAGGGGTGGCGTCGCCGAATTGAAGAACCTCCTATACGTACTTCAAACCGCTATCCCGTGCATCCGTTATGTTAACCCGATGTGTGCTCCAGAGACCCTTCTGGCTGAGCAAATGATCTGTAAAAAAATCAATTTTACTGAAAGCCTACAAAATCGGTACGAGCCAGGAAAGCGAATCAGCCACCGAAGCACGATCCTGGGCCCACTTGTAAATCTTCATCCCTAGCCCGACCGCGTGTGAACCCCTTCAGTTTCAGTCTCGCCCCCAACGACGTAGGCAGGACGCCGCCGAGAGGCGCGTGTAAAGTGTGGATAATTTGTTATTTATCCCAACTATTCCCGTTGACGCTCGGTTGCCCGTAGCCCGTTGCTGCTTCACCAGCGATGACGGCGACGACGGCGACGAGGACGACGAACCTCAAGGATCAAGGATCAACGCCGGGAAAAGAAATTGGAATAAATAAAAAACGGCCCAAGACGCTCGACGGCGGCTCGCGGTTCCGTTGGTCGGTGGTTTGCGGCGGTGGCGAATGAAAGGTACATTCGCCCTTCTTCAACCACCCGGCCTGGCCACTCCACCGCGCACGCTTCGCGACGGTGTCGCCGACCAGCACCAGCAGTAGTCGTTTGATTCCTTTTAAGATAATTGAATTCCGGTCCATTTAATTTCCAGCGGTTCGTCCATCCACCGAGACGCCGTGGAGCGGGGTTGGGTGGGGGATGTACAGGACAGGACCCCGTTCCGGCTTATCGGGCCCCGGCCGGTTCACTTTTTTCCCTTTCATTAAAGGTTGAAACAAAATTTAGCGGCGATTTATGGTGACTTTCTCGTTCGAGAGGACCCAAGCAACCGACCGAGAACAAAAAAGGGGACCAAAAGTTGCTCCTAAGAAGCTCAGCTCCGAGTTTGGTACTCTTTAGCAGAGCTTCTTGGGAGCCGCTCGAAGCAAAGCAGGACACCAAGAAGCCCGGCCAGGAGTTTTGTCTCTTTGGCAATTTAATTAAGTCTCAATCTAGGATCAGCACACCCGTCCCGTCACGGGTGGTCACGCCAAATGACCGTGGGCGGGTGGCCAGTCGAAAGGTGATTTCCGCCCACCGGAAGCAGCAACCTCCTCCCGAAACCCGGTCCCGAAGCAATTAATCAGGGTTTCAAAAGGCAAGAGGTTTCCTTACCCCCGATTGAGACACTTTCTTTTGGGTCGCTCTCACGCTCTGGTCGTGGTGGTCAGTGCTCCGGTCGCTGACGTCCGGCCGGCTAGCGAAAGTTCCCACATTCTTCGTATTCAGCGCCCCGCACATTTCCTGTATATTACAAATTGTTAATTAGTAATTTTACAGCCTCATAAAGCCGAGCCTGGGGCTGGGCAGTGAAAAGCGAACCAAGCGGAACGGCCAAAACGGGGTTCGAAACTTTCCCACAAGCTCCACGGTGGCCACGCACCGCCATTCGTTCTGGTTCACCCGTCCGCAACTTCAGTCCAGTCGGTCGGGCTTCATTTTTAATCATTCCCATCCGACGACCCCTCGATCGGGGAGGAAGGAAACCATTTGGCATTTTCCGGTGCAAACGTTTTTTTTTTCGGTACGAAACGATCCATTTTTTGCGCGCGCACACGTCCACCTTTCTTTCGCTCGTTCACGCGAACATCTGAAGAGGGCTTCTGGCTGGCTGCGGAAATCAGCCGGAATAATGTTCCCCACCGCAGGACGCACACCGCGGCCACACACACTTGGCTGCCACCACAGCGGGGCACGGTACTCGGAAGGGCACCCGTGTCACGTGCTTGACGTCGAGTTTGCTCTGTCATTATCGCCGAAGTGGCCACTCGAGCGACGGAAGCGACCGTTGGCATTGGAAACGAAATCGATCCCCATGATTGCTGATGAAGATTGGCTTCAAGGGCCATCGAGGGCGCGAGTAAGGCGCGCCTCGCTCGCATTGCCGATCATATTTATGCAACGTTTGCAATATCAAAGCGAAGTGTAGAAAAAAACGAAACTCTGCCAGTCGAGCGCTAGTTTTAAATTGCATTGCGCACTGAGTCATCGATGGAGGCGCCGGGTCTTTTTCAGCATTTCGATGGAGGCGCCTGGTGGCGCACACAAATATTTTTGAATCCCTATATTTGCGTTCTCAAAACATTCCCGAATACCTTAATGTCGAATCAAAACCAACATCAACCATTTTTTCTGTAAAGACATTTTGAAAAGCAAAGGATAAAGTAATAAATGCAGCCCTCACCAGACCAGATCTCCCACGTTTTTGTTTACTCGCGGAGCTTTTATTTTTGAACAACCAAAAGTTCCACCGCTGAAAGCACCTTTTCCGACAACGGCCCTCCCCCCGGTACACAATCGTCATAAAAAAGTGCACACAAAATAACCGTCGCAAAGCGGGGGGTTTTATGGAACCAAAATATTTACACTTCATTGGGTTAACAACGTGTCCCGGGCCGAGTTGAAACGCAACAGATTTTGCCTCTTGCGTCAGCGTTACCGGCACCGGAGCGCCGGCTTGAATGGCTTTCTTGGGAATACCGGAAGCCAGCAGGCTCCTACGGCTAAGTGTTTCGCGGTGCGTACATAAATATGCCATCTATCACGGTCGGCAAGCGCACACTTTACCGTCTTACCTTTCTCGAAGCCGAATCCCCGGCTTTCCGTTATCAGGTTGGGTTGGTTCACACATGAGTAGGACGTTTGATTGAACCATGTTGGTGGAAGGCGTTGGTTGCCAACAGATAACCTGGCGCCCGATTTTCGCTGCCGATGGTGGGGTGTTATTTCTCACAACCAGCGGCCACACCCGTCAGCGTTGGCGTCGTTCTGTTCACTCCCTTAAAAATGCCCGCTTTTGGACTACCAGCGGGTGTCTAAGCCATTATGCCAGTCGGAGCGATCGTAAATATGGTGACGACACATTATGATAGCTCGAATAATGATGATGTTTTGCAATAAACCCACCGACCGACCGAGTCCATTACGCACAGCATCGGCCCGGGACGGCACGGGCATGGCACGATTTATGCTACGCTGCCGCGTTCGGTGATAGAATTGCGATTGCCGGAAGAAATAATGACGCGGGAAATGGATTTTTCACCGCGACCACGACCGCGACGGCCCGAGTGCTCCGTGACGACCTACTTTCGACCTCCGGTTAACGGTTCGCGAGGCCGCGGGAAAAAAAAGAAAGAAACCTTGAAACAAATGTACCACCAAAAATGGAATGCGGAAAACGACCTCGCAGAAGCTGCTACCTTTGCCGCTGCTCGAAAGCAGGAAGGGAAAATCCTTTTCGATGGTTCAAGGAAAATGTTGAAAAATAACCCCTGACCGGCCGGCTGGCTGGGCAGGTCCGTTACTTTCTGGCGGGCTCCGGTGCAATTAATGTCAGGCCGTGACAAACGAACGAACCAAAAATTTGCCGTCCCGGATTGTGGGGCTACAAAATTTCCTCCACCGACGAAGAGCCCGCCTCGGCATCGGCGAGGAACAAAAATAAAACGTGACACCCAAAATCCGGAGCCGGCCGGCGCGGCGTTAAAATAAACTTCTCAACTCAACAATCGTAAAAGTGCAATGTGCGAAGAAAAGTCATTAAAATAACGGTGACGGCGGCGGAAATAAAAGTCGAAAACTAAAGGGGGCCCACCGGTGATCGGTGATTAAAAGCCCGTCGCCATGTTGCAAAGAATTATCGCTGAAGGGGTTTCTCGGATTTCCGGTGTTTTATTTTTGGGATTTTATTAGCCCAAAAGCAGCCGGCGTAAGAAGGTTCAAAGTAAGAAAGTTGGTCTTTTTTTTTTCTTACGAAAAGAGCCAAAACTAAAGCCAAACACGTTTATCACCCATTGGACAAAGGGATAAAGGCTTAATTTAACGACAATGTTTAGATTAGTAGTATCATGTTCGAAAGATTATGTAAAGCTTTACTTTGGCCTTACCATTAACCAAGACAACTATAAAACACGTTAAAACGATTTCGTGCTGTTGTATAAAGTTCTTATTTCAAAAACAAATATTTCAAGATTCCTAATGTTGCTTGAAGTTATACCAGCCCCTGAGTTACACCAACATAGAAAAGGTTGAGATGTTGAGCATGTTGTGCGATTTACATGAATGTAACAACAGACCTTTACGACAGCCGACAATTTGGACGCACAGTATGAAGCATCGTGTAGAGCTTTTCCGTTCACAACGAAACTCAACTTCAACATGCTGGCTGTTGAACCTCGAACCTCAGGCATCGCATCGCACATCGAACTGAACATACGCCGTACGCAGAAGTACGCTGCCACGGAGAAATGTGAGTGATTTTGGACTCAAGTATCTCCGAAGGTAGGTCAGCTTCACTCGCGAAGCTAATGGATCAAACGGGCAAAGGCTAAATCAAACGTTGTTGGCGAGCGCGAGTACATCCGCCGGACCGGGTTGTTGCTTTTGCCGGATTCGGTGTGCTCTTCCGCGGATTTGCAGCCTCTTCCGCGAGGTTCAACAATCCTAAACCAACGTTGAGATTACGTGCACCAATTCGAAGGCCAGGCAGCCAGCCATTGCGTGTAAACATTCTGGTGTGTTCCAAATGCCGCTTGGAAGAGAATCTAAGAATGCGTTGAAATGTTGCTTAAGTACAAAAACTGTAACAGACAATGTTTTTAATGTTTGTTTTGCGTCTTTCGTGCTGTTGCGCAGAATAAACACCGAGGTAAATGTCAACCACTACGCAACAAACCCCATAAAAATCTATCTTTCGTTACGACAAGTGGCCGGATGATGGCCAGTCTTTTACAACAACCCACGCAACAATTATTATTTCAGACGTTCGCTTATCTTTTGCTCGTCCTTTGGCTGTTAGCCAAAAGGTTCCCTGACTCGCTACCAGCCGTTGGCTTACTGCTCTTGAAAAATTGAATACAACCAAAGCATGAACGTAGACGACCCCGAAACCGTAGCGTCGGTTAACGACGGTACGATGACGTTGGTAGGCGCATTATTCAGGAGTGAGGCCTTGTAAGGTGTACGTACTTCGCCGAAAGCGAGCCAAACACATTTTGTTAATGTTAATCGTGTTCATTTGCTTTTGGAAACATTTAAAAAATGGGATCAATTTTGAACTTTCGTTGGCAATTTGTAATAATAATTACAGACAACGACAGATGTGAAAAGGTTCTCTAAATATTCATTCAATACTGAATAGATTAGCCAGAAATATAAATACAACCAACAAACACAAAAGAAGATGGATTCTTATTCACTCGTCTCGGGTCGACTCGGCAACAGTAGAAATTAGATGATAATTAAATGAATACTACAAAAGGACGTCACGTAGCAAACCAAATCAATTTGTGTTTCGCAACGCAAAAGGGCATCCGACAACCGTTACACCTCCGAACAGTGCCTTAGGCGGCTTCCGAAGCGTGAGCGGGATTATCAAAGGTGCCTCAGAATGATGTCTGTCAGTAGTAGAAGGCGCACTGGGTGGGTTTAGTTTGGCAAACTTTCCCAAAAGCCACGCACTCCCCGTGTGGTGGGGAGAAATTCTGAAAACTCCGTACTCCAGTTGCTAGACATCGCTCGAAAGGCGTTCCGACGCTTCCGGCAAAGTGCACGTTAATGCTGCGGCATTACCCATCATGATACACACCCACTTGGCCTCCGGGCCGTAATTTGAATGGGGCCTTTCAACAGGCGCCCGGTGACTTCAACAGGAGTCGAAAACCGCCGTGCAGCTGACGGGCGTGAAGGAGCGAGTTGCTTGCCATTCTTTGTCGCCGCCGATCTAATCGTAGTTCCAAGGAACGAGCAGTGTGCCAAGTCTTGCCCTGTTCGAAAGCGATCAAATCGTCGGAATGAGTCGGCAATCGGTTAGACACTTGCGCTTATAATTGACCGAAACGGTGGAACGTGCCGTGCATTATTATTGCTGACGGCTACCGTCCAGTTGCTGTCGGCGGGCGTGGCTGATGGACGCGCCCAGCCGGCGAGGGTGGCTAAAGACCAGGGATTCATCACTCAATCATCGCGCCGCCCGCGCCGTGGTCGATTCGTGCGTGAATCAACAGCTTTCGCAAAGCTGTTACGCGTCAACGCATGAGCTAATACACAACCAGACATGCCAAAAGGCTTCAGCTGCGATGAGGCCGTATGATCAGACCCACGGAAGGAAATTGTACGATGTTTCCCAGTGCTTCAGAAATGATAAGCTCATGAAATGTATGAAAACCCTCAAGAAGGACTTAGCGGAAAGGAAAGTAGCATGTGTAAATGTTTTGATGCAACATGTATCTTAACGCATATTTAATTTAAAATTAATTGAATTGAAAATCAATAACTATAGCCATAATATATAAATATACCAATAAATGCTTTGAGAACTGATCTTGTAATAAACAAAAGCCAATTACAATTTAAGCTTTGCGTTTGGCAATATTCCGTGAAAAGCGCCCAAAGGTATGCAACAGCATTACACGATATCCTAATTTCTTGTGAACTATTGTTACACAATCAATTTTCAAAAAGAATAAGATACATTAAATTTATGCAATTATCCGTAAGCACTAAAAAGTCTTGTTTTTTCCGGTTTCAGTCATTCTAGCAGCTGGCAGCTTCTTGCCCGAACATTTCAAAACCCCATCGCCAAGCCACGTGTCCCTGCGTGCATCGGTTAAACTTTTGCTTGCACCAGAAACTGTGCAACTTCATTTTCGAGCATAACAAAACCAACCTTTTGACATGACACCAAGTACCACAGAAAGCATGAAACTATTTGGGTGCAACCAGGCCGACCGCCGGCTGGTTTCCACCAACAAACTAGAAAACTTTCTGCGAACGAAACCGTATCTGTAACTGTTTAACTCGGGGTTGTAGAACAACACTGATTCTTTGTCTGGTAAGGCGGGTTACCGGTAGCAATTAAAAACTTGGCTATCTAACATCGTCGAGCCGCATTAAATACACTAAGCATTTGGTAAATTGAAACAGTTCGCTACGAATCAAATTTAACAGCGGAAAAGGACCACAACCCAACGATATAAAAGACCAATCGTCGGTCGCTCATTTCCATTTCTAATTCGATCGACAAAAGAGCAATCCGTGCTCTCTAAATAGTCATCCGATCCGACAAATGTGAGATCGCAACTCAAACACGTGGGCAACAACGAGCGAAATACACTGTAAAGATAACATTTTAAATCAAACCAATTTAAAGGAACGTGGGAACTTGCAGCAAGGTTGCGTTTGCTCGGCAAATATTTACCACACACACATCCGAGCAGGACGCAGCAATACCTGAATCGGGCACGTTTCAATTTCATCTATCAACGGATTTCCGCTCATGATGCGTCCGCTCATGATGCGAATCAACCGCTCATGATGCGTCACGAGTGTGCGGCGGCACACACGGTGTGCCGGGTTGTAAATGGAGCCTCTTTAATAATTGATCAACCCTCCTTCAAAAGCCCCCCAACAGGCGGCAGCACCGGTCGTCCGGTGCAGCGTGCTGCAGTTTGAAATCGCTGAACGGAAAACAAAACCCAGCCATCACACACGCACGGACGGGCGGCTCAAGCCCCGGAAGGACTTTTAACTTAGTTTATCTTTTTTCTGTCCTCTCTCGCTCTCTCTCTTTCTCTCTGGGGCGTAATTTATCCTGCGCCCTATCTACAAGGCCAAATCTTGATGTGTAAATGTTTGATGCCGACAACAGAGCACGGGCCTGCCAATGAGAGAGAGAACCGGGAGACATTCCCTGATATGCACCGTTTCCGGCTCGTTGTTGATTAAAACGTAATCAATCTGAAACCGGCAATCAACAAATGGAATCGAAGTTGCGTGCGTCGGCCGGCGTGGACCGTTTATGGTTCACGTATTTGTTTTACGCTGACTGGTGGTTCGTTACATGAATATTTACTTTATGTCAATGGGCGTATGCCGGGGTTTCGATTTTGGACACTTCTCCGGTTGAATTAAATAAAAAATGAGATGTTCATCGGATGGAAAAGTTGATTACAAATTGTGCGAAAGTTTCGGCACGTATGGGCACGTACCTAAAGCAATTGGTAAAATATAGAGCCTTTGGTTTATCCATAAAAGTTAAATCCTTAAAGACTACAATGTTGCAATGAATAACGAATGTTTTTTAAAGAAAGCAACAAAACCCAAACACAATAACGTCATGATGAGAAAATGAAGAATAAATTTCTCAAAATGGTTTTTATGTTTGTTGCACTTTCGTTAACCTAAAATGAAAACAAGAAATTAAAAAAAAAGGGTTATGAATGGGGTTAGGTTATGTATTTGAAAAAATGGATGATTATTTGACTGGATCACTAAAAAAAGTATAAACCCCACCACCTCAAATAGTACCCCCAAAAAGGTGGAATTCACTACGATATTTTTAAGGATAGAAAACTTGATGAGTACCACATAATATTGCTGTAAAATCGATACCCGTAGCTTGAGGTTATCGTTGAATTTGTTTTGGCATGATTCAATTTGTGCGTCGTGAGTCAAACACTTTTCACAAACAAATCAAGAATTTGACTATACATTGAGAAAATCTTAGCGCACAAAGTCCTTTTCCTGAACAATTGGGAATACCATGTTCCGGCACAGCTTAAGTGCCGCTGATGCTACTTAATCACCAACAGGCTGCTATGTCTATCTTGCAACATAAGTGTCTCATAATTTCAGTATATTAAGTTTTTGTTTTCTTGAACAGTCAATTACAGGAGCTTTCTCCTGTTCCTTTACAGGATAGTTAGGCTGATGACCACATATTCCACGCGGAATCTTCAGTTAGCGCTAAATTAACGAGCGCCTCCCAAAAGCCCATAACAAAAGCGAGAAAAATGTACACCATCGGCACTCAGCTTTCCATGTTTGTAAACATTTTCAAGGATTAAAACGAAAACAAAATTAGCTATGCGTGCGTGATCGTATAATAACACAAAGTTGGAAGAAAAAAACCCTCAGAGGTGATGTTTGTGCTTTTCGGGTCTGTGGATTTGAATTATACTTTTGAAAAAAATCGCATTTTCCGGATGTTCGTTGGTTGGTTGTGCCTCCGCAATTACTTCTCATGTCCCGCGGCAATCGAAACTTTTGCGCTTCATTCATCAGCATCATTGCGAAAACCCAGCGAGGACCGGCCGGGGTATGTAAAAACCCGGCATTCGGCAGCTGAAGTAAACGTTTGAGCCGCAGCAGAAAGGCCGCAGGGCGTGTAAATAGCGTACAAGTTAGACAAGATCGGGTTAGACCGACGAGTGGGGCACAACACCCCAGTGCACTCCAACGCCAAATAGGGGAGAAAAAGAACCACACACACACACACCCACATGTTGTTTGAGTTTGAGTGAGTTTGACACGCAATTAGCGGGAAGTTGTTCAACAACTTTCAAGTTGACGTCCAGGCTGCATTCGCATTCTCCGACTCATCTGATTAGACACCAGATGCGCGTGGTCGTGTGTAAATGGAACACGGCTCCGCACTCCAGTCGCTGTGCTGCTGAGCCCTGGAACGGCTCCATCGATCATTACTCTGAACTCTCCGAACGCTCCGGAGGTCAGTGCTGTTGCTGCCGCCAGTCAGTCAGTCCCAACTGACAGCCCGAAGGTGTCGGTGTGGGTCGGTGTGGTTTGATCTAAACTACTCTCGCCAGGAGCCCAGGCGACCGGGCGCCCAAGTACAACACGCAAGCACCCAAGTGACACGATAGCAAACAGCGAGATAATGGGGTGGTGCAGAACTACCTGAAGACGACCCAGCAATAAGATAACCATAATTAACACGACCCACAAACTTTCTTTGGCACAACAACGACCACGGACAACCCATCCCTTGGGCACCCCTAGGGGTTACTTGGCCGGGCTAAAGGTTGCCCTCGGTCCTCGGTACGGACGAGAGCACGTTCCACGTTACAACCACCGACGGCGGGGACCGACTTCCCTCAGGTGTGTGTGCCAACGCGTCCCGATATCACAGGGTGCGCTTCTTTAGCTACGTCGTCCCCATCCTGGGAGCATCATTAATTGGGAAGCCGGTGTCTTCAGCCGTTCCGTTCCGTTCCGCAGTTGCATCCGGTCTGGGTCCTCTTCGTCATGCAAAAGGAGACTTCTTTTGCTGATCTTCACGTCCGGAAGTTACCCCCGGTGATCTTCCCCGACGAGCGGGCGATGTCAAGGTGCCCGAGCTACTTCGAACGAAAGAGCGTCTCGTGAGGTGCCCCTTGTCACGGCGTGTGTAGTGTTGCACAATAAAATCGTCCGTCCTTCCGTTCCGAACCGGGCGGGTGGGACGGGTTTAAATTTATTCCACCTTATCGCGCTACCGTTTATTCTGCCACTCTAGCATGCACCGCACGTAACGCGGCAGCGAAACCCTGCCCTCTATCGAGACACTATTTTTGTTGTTGTGGCCTCCGAACTGCCACCGACAACGGCATATGCATAAGATGCAACCGCCACGATAACGCTACGGGAGAACCTGCGGCGGAGAGGGACACAGCACGGAGGGTAGATCCGCTGAGCGAGATGGTGCGTGATTATAAGGTTTCAGGGAGCCAAAAGAACTCGCCCTCGCTCACTATCCCTATTTCTATCTGTTCTGTTTGAAGCGCAAGAATTGGGGACATCGTTTTGGGGGACGACGAAACGGCGCAGTTAAGCACGCAAGCTCCTGTGAAACCTGGTGGGGTCTGCAGAGTTCAGGCTTCAGATCCCGAAAATGCCCCTTAAAGCCGGGCAGGTCTCGGCTTTCGAATCGAATTAAGATAAAGACCCAAATTGATTACTTGCAAATACGGCGAAGCGAACTGCAACCGAGCGAAAAGCGTCACTCGGATGTGCGGAGATGCAACAGAGCTCCGTGTGTGTGTGTGCCCGGAGGCAATCGAATGTAAATTTGTCGGCTGAAGATTTCCAATTCAATTCATTGTAGCTTTTATGCCGAGCTTTTCGGTGGGGATTTGGACGACGCCATCCGAAAAAAGGATGCAAGTTGTGCGATGTTGCTGCAGAACGATTGCACAGACGAGCTTTAGCTTTAAGGGAACCGAGTGCAATCAGCGACAGAGAGAGAGAAAGAGAGAGAATGGCAACAGGAAATAAATTGCACTTAACTAGCCGGCAGGCACCGGGCACCTGATATGATTATTCAGCAGCTTATCTTCGCATCCATCAGGGCAATAGATCATGATTATCTAAGCGCCAGGGCGAACCGGCATCGGGTCGAGTGCAGTCTAGTGGCGAGCTTAAATCATCCCACAATCATAATCTCTACCGTCCGAACGTTTCTTACCATGTTGGTCGCGTTGTGGTCAATTAATTAGTGCCCAAGGAACCCATCCAAGGCGTTCAAACTAATTTCATATTGTAAACTGAACTTCAGCGAATTCAGCAAGTTCGCCTTGGAAGCGTTCTATTTCTATGTCGATTTTTATCCAAAGTAATATTGGCAAATTTGAAGGGAACGAAATTCGAGACGTCCGTTTGCGTCCGAGAGCTGGACCACGGAAACATAATTTAAGTCAACGCGCGTCAAGCTTCATATGACGGACGCTTTAATGCAATGGCAACAGAACTCCTGACAATTTCTGGCTGTCTTTCGCTGTTTACATGGGGCCAGTCCGGTCCCTATCTTCACGGGCAGACAACCGTTTGGCATTGATCGATGTGATTCACATCCTTCGCTCAGTCGTCCTTGCTCCTGCATGCCATGGCTTACAGCTTGAGTTATAGCTATCCTTCCACTGCACCGTCCTCTGCGTCGTTGCTTGTACAAGCGTATTCATTACTCAAAGTCCACTTTAAATGCACTACATTCTGAGCGGTGCGAGTACGGTCCCGGAACCTGTCACCCGCTGTCCACGGCTAGGGTTGTGCTTCGTGTCCACGAACTACTCAAAGTGCCAAATATGCAGAAAATCTGCAACAAAAGTTCACTCTCGGACGCAAACCCGAAGGATGCCTTTTGGCAGAGGTGACTGCTCCATCGAGACATTTTCTGCTCTCTTTCTACTGTCGAGATGGATCAGAATCGAGTACAACGACTCGTCAAGATGGGAAAATTCGTTTGGAAAAAAATACTTATAAAAATCAAAGCATATCCGCCCGAAGGGCTCTACATCTATGGTCAGTCAATCAATCAGATGTAAGCGACGTATTTGTGAAGTATTCGAATCAAATTTATTTGATTGGTGATACGAAAATGCACGACTCGTTAGAAGATACGAGCCGTTAGCCCAACATCTGAAAAATTCGTTCAGTAGACATTCGTCCATTATTTGCATATTTTACATATCTAAGTCGAAGCAACACCAGATACGTGCGAAAATACGACACAACGGAGTTGAAATTTTCACTGGCTCACTAGGTATGTTTCGTTCCACTGTATAAACGTTGGCTATCGGAGACGTATCAGTTGAATGACGAGTGGAAATCAGGATACGAAAGGATTACAAAAAGACTTCAGCAACAAACAATTGAAACACCAAACCACAACAATAAACAGGAAACTAATGCAAAACCAAGCTCGCTATAAGATGCTTACCAAATTGGACTGTAAGGTAGCGGATATTATCGTCCCAATTGTCTGTAATGAGCTTCCTCATTACAGGTAGTAATACTTTATGCTGGAATTTATTTACTTATTTTCGAATTTTTTTTATTAAATAATTGATTTATTTATTTAGCGAGACAAGTTATACACAGACAAGGCACAATACGCCAAAGTTGTTTTAGGCAAAATTGAGGTCACTCCTCCTTTACAGCTTTAGTGCTCCTTTAGATAATGCTTGAATTGGTGTTGGTTTGAAAAAAAATAAGAGATCAACAACATTCAATTTGGAGAAACCATATCCACTTTATCTAACTAAAAGTAATTGAGTCAAATCAAAAGTTTAATTTTTGGTTATTTCAATTAGTTTAAGTTCCAGTACATCATCGTTTACTTTCCAGCGATCATCGTTTTGCACCTGTTTCCGTGTGCGAAGGACTTACAACCTACCTCGTACTACTTCAAACGCGCACCAGGAAGGATTGGCCAGCAAACACGACTCATCTTTTGGGCGTACGTGTAAAAAACCTTAAATTAACCGGATACGTTAAAACTAACACGGCTGGGCTGTTGAAGGGTTCGCCGCCGCAAGCAATTCATTTGCACCGAGGGCTCGTTCACGACCACCACAACCGAGAGTGGCACTCCATTTGCTGGGGATGCTGGCCCGGTGCTTCAGCTCGTAAACCTAACCTACTCGAGTTGATTTTACGACCCGCAAAAGATGATGCGCGGTGTAATCCTTCGCCGTTTGTGCGGTCCTGCGGTCTACGTGTGGCCGGGGTCGTCCCAAAACCTCAATTATTCCACGAATTCCCACCGACAGCATTAAACAGGAGGCCCTCTTTTGCATAAACTGGCGGTCGGTCCAACCCTGACCTTACCTCGGGCCCGTGATGGACGCAGTAATTTCCCACATTTCCCACTTAACCGCCTCGTACGCCATCAAATTAATAGAAACGGCTCGCGTAACTAACCCTCGGCTGTATCGGACACTCGGCCGGTTGTTCCTGGACCGTACACAATCCAGGGAGCCCAGGGAAAGTGAGCTGCTGAATGTTTTTTTTTTTTTGTGAAATTGTGTATCTGATGCCTCGCCATCGGCATCCCGTCGGCTTGGCAACCGACCAACAGACTGTTTGCTTAGGCGCATTCGAGAGGAGCAAACCAAACGAAACAAGCTCGGGAACAAGGAAGAACCATTCCTGCGGTTGGCAAAACGCTGGAACTCGTGAAACTCGGCGAGAGATTGTGCTGGTAATTAACTATAAAATCTCAGTGCCCGTGGGGCTTCGAAACCTCAGTGCCTGAATCCAGGCGGAGAAACTTGGGACCTGGTCCTGGTCGTTATGATTTCAATCAAAACTTTATTTGCAACACGGAAAAGGATACAAAACCGAACCAAAAGCAAACAATCAAATGGAAACAGCAAAAGTAAATGAAAATAGAATGTAAAGTTGTAAATAAAGTAGTAAAATGAAATAGATAAAATAGAATAGAATAGAGTATAGAATAGAAACACTCTTAAGACTTCAATAGCAAAAAGAACTCAATGTTTGTTAAGTTTCTATGAACTTATGTTAGTGAAGATGTCAAACAGAAAAAAAACATAATCAAGATGCCTTTAAATCAATATAATGTACACTTTATTGCCCTTTACAAACAATCTCTTAACCTAACAACAGCATGAGATAACCTCCACAGCGTTCGATCTAACAAAGGTAGAACCCACGGCGCAAAGCGCCTACCGGTAGAGCCCGTTCTTTCTCGCTCAACTTCTCGACCCTCTGCAAATCCTGGCCGTGCTCGTCTTCGTGCGTCCATCGGCTGCCTGTGTCCAGCCCGAACAGCAGCAGTCCCATCGTCGTTCGTAACCGTCGTCCCTGCACCAGCAACCGATGCCCGGCGGGCAGGATGCGCGCGAAGTTGGCCATCGTCTTCTCGACGTGGTGCATCGCCTGGTCCACCCGACCGATGACGTACGCCTGGAGGCACAGCCCGAACACGATGTTTCCCTGGGCATGCGCAAGCAGCAAGTTCCGTGAGCCGTAAAGCCGCAGATAGATTTGCTGGGCCTCCGAGAACACGTTCACACAGTCGGTCACGTTGTCGCGCGCCAGCAAATACATCGCGTAGTCCTCGAGGGTCTCCGCGTACTGAGCGCTCTGCTTGCCGAACCACTCGCCCGCCCGGGCAATGGCTTGGCGCAGCAAGTGGTTGGCTTTGGCGTAAAACTGTCGCGCCAGACAAGCGCGAGCCAACTGACGGCACACGTCGATGACCAACCGGTGCGAAGCTGACTCGCTGAGCAGCTCCAACGCCAGCACCGCGTAGTGGTAGCTGAGCGAAACCTCACAAACCTCCAGCTGATACAGCGACAGGGCCAGATGAACGGCAGCCGCCAGATCATGGGTCGCTTCCGGTCCGCTAGGAGACCCGCCGAACGATGGCTTCACCAGGGACCGCCGGAACGCGGCGCTCGAAGCCGACATCATCCACGCCGTGATCCGGTCGTAGGACTGACGGGCGTCGATCAGATTACCGCCGAGCGTTTGCGCCCGCAGCAGATGAAGCGATACGGCCAACTCCTCGTCCGAACCGGGTGTTGTTTGCAGGCG
>NW_026453893.1:19306-27823 GCF_943734635.1 Anopheles cruzii
TCCCAAACAAATCATAAATACTATACAATCGTTCCTCTCCAATAGAACAAACACCGTACACATCGGAAATGCAAAATCGACAGTATTCACACCAACTGCAGGAGTTCCTCAAGGGAGTGTCCTATCTCCACTCTTGTTTAATATATACATCTCGGACATCCCCAGAGCTCAAAACTGCACACAGTATCTATATGCGGACGACTATGCCATCAGCGCCCAAGGGAAATCCCCAAACAGTATCACGAACAAACTAAATGGAGCACTCCAAAAATACTCCAACTATTGCAATACATGGAAACTTAAAATTAACAACACAAAATCTGAGGCCATCTACTTTACAAGATGCACAAGCCAACGCCGAACCCCAAGCCGTTGCCCAATAATTAACAACACCGAAATTCAATGGAAACAATCAGTAAAATATTTAGGAGTACTCCTTGATAAGCGTCTAACCTTCCAAACGCATATCGAAAATATAGGGCTCAAATGTGAAAAAATATTCAGAAGCACTTACTGCTTCATCAACAGAAGATCCAAATTGTCAATAAGAAACCAAATCCTTATCTACAAATCGCTAATCAGACCAATCATGTCATACGCAGCCCCCATCTGGTCCAGCTGCGCTCAAACACACTTACAAAAACTCCAAACAATCCAGAACAAATTTCTTAAAACCATCCTCAACCTACCTCCATGGCACAGAACAACAGAAATTCACAAAATGAGCAACATCCCCACTTTCCACCAACACGTTGCAAAGTTGTCACAAAATTTCCATCAGACAATAGAAGAGGCCAGTAAATAGAACACACAACTACCCAACCTGCTCAACCAAATGTAAATTAGCTAGGATATAAGTCTAAATAGTCTAGGCCCAATAGTCTTAAGTTTAGATAAGGAATAATTAAGTTATGTTTAAGTTATTTTAAGACCAACCAGCGCAGGTTTTTTCTTGCAAATTTTTCCTGCATCTACGTCTCCAGCCACCGACAAAGGTCGAATAACGATAAATACGTTACCACCAGATTAGGTTGTAAATTTATATGACAATGAGGAAAAGAAAATCTGTACCCATTAAGAGCCATTTGGCAAACCACTATTGTAAACTACCATATCAAACATGCAAAATATACTACTACTACTACTACTTGCACTAGAAAGTCTTGTTTTTTTCCGGTTTCAGTCATTCTAGCAGCTGGCAGCTTCTTGCCCAAACATTTCAAAACCCCATCGCCAAGCCACGTGTCCCTGCGTGCATCGGTTAAACTTTTGCTTGCACCAAAAACTGTGCAACTTCATTTTCGAGCATAACAAAACCAACCTTTTGACATGACACCAAGTACCACAGAAAGCATGAAACTATTTGGGTGCAACCAGGCCGACCGCCGGCTGGTTTCCGCCAACAAACTAGAAAACTTTCTGCGAACGAAACCGTATCTGTAACTGTGTAACTCGGGGTTGTAGAACAACACTGATTCTTTGTCTGGTAAGGCGGGTTACCGGTAGCAATTAAAAACTTGGTTATCTAACATCGTCGAGCAGCATTAAATACAGTAAACATTTGGTAAATTGAAACAGTTCGCTACGAATCAAATGTAACAGCAGAAAAGGACCACAACCCAGCGATATAAAAGACCAATCGTCGGTCGCTCATTTCCATTTCTAATTCGAATCAATGTTCGACAAAAGAACAATCCGTGCTCTCTAAATAGTCATCCGATCCGACAAATGTGAGATCGCAACTCAAACACGTGGGCAACAACGAGCGAAATACACTGTAAAGATAACATTTTAAATCAAACCAATTTAAAGGAACGTGGGAACTTGCAGCAAGGTTGCGTTTGCTCGGCAAATATTTACCACACACACATCCGAGCAGGACGCAGCAGTACCTGAATCTGGCACGTTTCAATTTCATCTATCAACGGATTTAATCAACCGCTCATGATGCGTCACGAGTGTGCGGCGGCACACACGGTGTGCCGGGCTGTAAATGGAGCCTCTTTAATAATTGATCAACTCTCCTTCAAAAGCCCCCCAACAGGCGGCAGCACCGGTCGTCCGGTGCAGCGTGCTGCAGTTTGAAATCGCTGAACGGAAAACAAAACCCAGCCATCACACACGCACGGACGGAGAGCTCAAGCCCCGGAAGGACTTTTAACTTAGTTTATCTTTTTTCTGTCCTCTCTCCCTCTGTCTCTCTCTCTCTCTCTCTCTGTGGCGTAATTTATCCTGCGCCCTATCTACAAGGCCAAATCTTGATGTGTAAATGTTTGATGCCGACAACACAGCACGGGCTCGCAAAAGAGGGAGAGAGAACCGGGAGACATTCCAGGGTATGCACCGTTTCCGGCTCGTTGTTGATTAAAACGTAATCAATCTGAAACCGGCAATCAACAAATGGAATCGAAGTTGCGTGCGTCGGCCGGCGTGGACCGTTTATGGTTCACGTATTTGTTTTACGCTGACTGGCGGTTCGTTACATGAATATTTACTTTATGTCAATGGGCGTATGCCGGGGTTTCGATTTTGGACACTTCTCCGGTTGAATTAAATAAAAAATGAGATGTTCATCGGATGGAAAAGTTGATTACAAATTGTGCGAAAGTTTCGGCACGTATGGGCACGTACCTAAAGTAATTGGTAAAATATAGAACCAGTGGTTTATCCATAAAAGTTAAATCCTTAAAGACTAGAATGTTGCAATGAACAAATGTTTTTAAAAGAAACCAACAAAACCCAAACACAATAACGTCATGATGAGAAAATGAAGAATAAATTTCTCAAAATGGTTTTTTTATGTTTGTTGCACTTTCGCTAACCTAAAATGAAAACAAGAAATAAAAAAAAGGGTTATGAATGGGGTTAGGTTATGTATTTGAAAAATGAATGATTATTTGGCTGGATCGCAAAAAAAAATACCACCACCTCAAACAGTATCCCCAAAAAGGTCCCATTTACTACGATATTTTTAAGGATAGAAAACTTGATGAGTACCACACAATACTGCTGTAAAATCGATACCCGTAGCTTGAGGTTATCGTTGAATTTGTTTTGGCACCTTAAAGAAAAGGCTTCTGCGGGACATACTTTAAAGATCGTTTAAAATCGTTATTTTAAAGCATTAGATGATCGCTACATTTATCGATTACATCTCTTTCAGTCAACAAGAAATTGAGATGAAAGAAACCTAGGTTGCTACAACAACTTCTCGCATGATTCAATTTATGCGTCGTGAGTCAAACATTTTTCACAATCAAATCAAGAATTTGACTATACATTGAGCAAATCCTAACGCATACAGTCCTTTTCCTGAGGATTTGGGAATACCATGTTCCGGCACAGCTTAAGTGCCGCTGTTGCTACTTAATCACCCACACACTATTATGTCTTTCTTGCAACATAAGTTGCAAGTACATTAAGTATTATGTATAAAGTAATCATTTCAGTACGTTAAGTTTTTTTTTCTTGAAGAGTCAATTACAGGAGCTTTCTCCTGTTCCTTTACAGGATAGTTAGGCTGATGACCACATATTCCACGCGGAATCTTCAGTTAGTATTAAATTGGCGAGCGCCTCGCAAAAGCCCATAACAAAAGCGAGATAAATTTACACCATCGGCACTCAGCTTTCCATGTTTGTAAACATTTTCAAGGATTAAAACGAAAACAAAATTAGCTATGCGTGCGTGATCGTATAATAACACAAAGTTGGAAGTAAAAAAACCCTCAGAGGTGATGTTTGTGCTTTTCGGGTCTGTGGATTTGAATTATACTTTTGAAAAAATCACATTTTCCGGATGTTCGTTGGTTGGTTGTGCCTCCGCAATTACTTCTCATGTCCCGCGGCAATCGAAACTTTTGCGCTCCTCATCAGCATCATTGCGAAAACCCAGCGAGGACCGGCCGTGGTATGTAAAAACCCGGCATTCGGCAGTTGAAGTAAACGTTTGAGCCGTAGCAGAAAGGCCGCAGGGCGTGTAAATAGCGTACAAGTTAGACCGGATCGGGTTAGACCGACGAGTGGGCCACAACACCCCAGTGCACTCCAACGCCAAATAGGGGAGAAAAAGAACCACACACACACACACACCCACATGTTGTTTGAGTTTGAGTGAGTTTGACACGCAATTAGCGGGAAGTTGTTCAACATCTTTCAAGTTGACGTCCAGGCTGCATTCGCATTCTCCGACTCATCTGATTAGACACCAGATGCGCGTGGTCGTGTGTAAATGGAACACGGCTCCGCACTCCAGTCGCTGTGCTGCTGAGCCTTGGAACGGCTCCATCGATCATTACTCTGTAATCTCCGGAGGTCAGTGCTGCTGCTGCCGCCAGTCAGTCAGTCCCAACTGACAGCCCGAAGGTGTCGGTGTGGGTCGGTGTGGTTTGATCTAAACTACTCTCGCCAGGAGCCCAGGCGACCGGGCGCCCAAGTACAACACGCAAGCACCCAAGTGACACGATAGCAAACAGCGAGATAATGGGGTGGTGCAGAACTGAAGACGACCCAGCAATAAGATAACCATAATTAACACGACCCACAAACTTTCTTTGGCACAACAACGACCACGGATAACCCATCCCTAGGGCACCCCTAGGGGTTACTTGCCCGGGCAAAAGGTTGGCCTCGGTCCTCGGTACGGACGAGAGCACGTTCCAAGTTACAACCACCGACGGCGGGGACCGACTTCCCTCAGGTGTGTGTGCCAACGCGTCCCGATATCACGGGGTGCGCTTCTTTAGCTACGTCGTCCCCATCCTGGGAGCATCATTAATTGGGAAGCCGGTGTCTTCAGCCGTTCCGTTCCGTTCCGCAGTTGCATCCGGTCTGGATCCTCTTCGTCATGCAAAAGGAGACTTCTTTTGCTGATCTTCACGTTCGGAAGTTACCCCCGGTGATCTTCCCCGACGAGCGGGCGATGTCAAGGTGCCCGAGCTACTTCGAACGAAAGAGCATCTCGTGAGGTGCCCCTTGTCACGGCGTGTGTAGTGTTGCACAATAAAATCGTCCGTCCTTCCGTTCCGAACCGGGCGGGTGGGACGGGTTTAAATTTATTCCACCTTATCGCGCTACCGTTTATTCTGCCACTCTAGCATGCACCGCACGTAACGCGGCAGCGAAACCCTGCCCTCTATCGAGACACTATTTTTGTTGTTGTGGCCTCCGAACTGCCACCGACAACGACATATGCATAAGATGCAACCGCCACGATAACGCTACGGGAGAACCTGCGGCGGAGTGGGACACAGCACTGAGGGTAGATCCGCTGAGCGAGATGGTGCGTGATTATAAGGTTCCAGGGAGCCAAAAGAACTCGCCCTCGCTCACTATCCCTATTTATATCTGTTCTGTTTGAAGCGCAAGAATTGGGGACATCGTTTTGGGGACGACGAAACGGCGCAGTTAAGCACGCAAGGTCCTGTGAAACCTGATGGGGTCTGCAAAGTTCAGGCTTCAGACTCCGAAAATGCCCCTTAAAGCCGGGCAGGACTCGGCTTTCGAATCGAATTAAGATAAAGACCCAAATTGATTACTTGCAAATACGGCGAAGCGAACTGCAACCGAGCGAAAAGCGCCACTCGGATGTGCGGAGATGCAACAGAGCTCCGGGGTCCGTGTGTGTGTGTGCCCGGAGGCAATCGAATGTAAATTTGTCGGCTGAAGATTTCCAATTCAATTCATTGTAGCTTTTATGCCGAGCTTTTCGGGGGGGATTTGGACGACGCCATCCGAAAAAGGATGCATGTTGTGCGATGTTACTGCAGAACGATTGCACAGACGAGCTTTAGCTTTAAAGGAACCGAGTGCAATCAGCGACAGAGAGAGAGAAAGAGAGAGAATGGCAACAGGAAATAAATTGCACTTAACTAGCCGGCAGGCACCGGGCACCTGATATGATTATTCAGCAGCTTATCTTCGCATCCATCAGCGCAATAGATCATGATTATCTAAGCGCCAGGGCGAACCGGCACCGGGTCGAGTGCAGTCTAGTGGCGGGCTTAAATCATCCCACAATCATAATCTCTACCGTGCGAACGTTTCTTACCGTGTTGATCGCGTTGTGGTCAATTAATTAGTGCCCAAGGAACCCATCCAAGGCGTTCAAACTAATTTCATATTGCAAACTGAACTTCAGCGGATTCAGCAAGTTCGACGTTGAAAGCGTACTATTTCTATGTCGATTTTTATCCAAAGTAATATTGGCAAATGTTAAGGGAACGAAGTGCGAGACGTCCGTTTGTGTCCGAGAGCTGGACCACGGAAACATAATTTAAGTCAACGCGCATCAAACTTCATATGACGGATGCTTTAATGCAATGGCAACAGAACACCTGACAATTTCTGGCTGCCTTTCGCTGTTTACATGGGGCCAGTCCGGTCCCTATCTTCACCGGCAGACAACCGTTTGGCATTGATCGATGTGATTCACATCCTTCGCTCAGGTTTCCTTGCTCCTGCATGCCATGGCTTACAGCTTGAGTTATAGCTATCCTTCCACTGCACCGTCCTCTGCGTCGTTGCTTGTACAAGCGTATTCATTACTCAAAGTCCACTTTAAATGCACTACATTCTGAGCGGTGCGAGTACGGTCCCGGAACCTGTCACTCGCTGTCCACGGCTAGGTTGTGCTTCGTGTCCACGAACTACTCAAAGTGCCAAATATGCAGAAAAACTGCAACAAAAGTTCACTCTCGGACGCAAACCCGAGGGATGCCTTTTGGCAGAGGTGACTGCTCCATCGAGACATTTTCTGCTCTCTTTCTACTGTCGAGATGGATTCTGATCGAGAACAACGACTCGCCAAGATGGGGAAATTCGTTTGGAAAAAAATACTTATAAAAATCAAAGCATATCCGCCCGAAGGGCTCTACATCTATGGTCAGTCAATCAATCAGATGTAAGCGACGTATTTGTGCAGTATTCGAATCAAATAGAATTGATTGGTGATACGAAAATGCACGAAAAGATTCCAGCAACAAAGAAACTAATGCAAAACCAAGTACAAAAGCTCGCATCTGCTCACTAAATTGGTCTGTAAAGTAGCGGATATTATAGTCCAAATTGCTTATAATGAGCTTCCTCATTTCATGTAGTAATAGTTCATGCTGAAATTTACTTATTTATTTTCCTATTTTTTTATTAAATAATTAATTAATTTTTTTATTTAGCGAGACGAATGATCCACGACCGAGCCACAATATACCGAAGTTGTTTTAGGCAAAATTGAAGTCACTTCTCCTTTAGAGCAAAATTACTAAGCAAACAAACAAAAAAATTTATTAATATTTTTTACTACAATGGTCATAAGGATCAATGTCAACGATAGCGTTCATGGTTTGAAATAAATAAGAGAGCAGCAACATTCGATTTGGACAAACCATATCCACTTTATCTAACTAAAAGTAATTGAGTCAAATCGATTGTTAAATTTTGGTTGTTTCAATTAGTTTAAGTTTCATCATCGTACAGTACATCATCGTTTACTTTCCAGCGATCATCGTTTTGCACCTGTTTCCGTGTGCGAAGGACTTACAACCAACCTCGTACTACTTCAAACGCGCACCAGGAAGGATTGGCCAGCAAACACGACTCATCTTTTGGCCGTACGTGTAAAAAACCTTAAATTAACCGGATACGTTAAAACTAACACGGCTGGGCTGTTGAAGGGTTCGCCGCCGCAAGCAACTCATTTGCACCGAGGGCTCGTTCACGACCGCCACAACCGAGAGTGGCACTCCATTTGCTGGGGATGCTGGCCCGGTGCTTCAGCTCGTAAACCTAACCTACTCGAGTTGATTTTACGACCCGCAAAAGATGATGCGCGGTGTAATCCTTCGCCGTTTGTGCGGTCCTGCGGTCTACGTGTGGCCGGGGTCGTCCCAAAACCTCAATTATTCCACGAATTCCCACCGAAAGCATTAAACAGGAGGCCCTCTTTTGCATAAACTGGCGGTCGGTCCAACCCTGACCTTACCTCGGGTACGGTGATGGACGCAGTAATTTCCCACATTTCCCACTTTACCGCCTCGTACGCCATCAAATTAATAGAAACGGCTCGCGTAACTAACCCTCGGCTGTATCGGACACTCGGCCGGCTGTTCCTGGACCGTACACAATCCCAGGGAAAGTGAGACCAGGGAAAGTGAGCTGCTGAATGTTTTTGTTTTTTGCGAAATTGCGTATCTGATGCCTCGCCATCGGCATCCCGTCGAGTTGGCAACCGACCAACAGACTGTTTGCTTAGGCGCATTCGAGAGGAGCAAACCAAACGAAACAAGCTCGGGATCGGGAACAAGGAAGAACCATTCCTGCGGTTGGCAAAACGCTGGAACTCGTGAAACTCGGCGAGAGATTGTGCTGGTAATTAACTATAAAATCTCAGTGCCCGTGGGGCTTCGAAACCTCAGTGCCTGAATCCAGGCGGAGAAACTTGGGACCTGGTCCTAGTCGTTATGATTTCAATCAAAACTTTATTTGCAACACGGAAAAGGATACAAAACCGAACTAAAAGCAA
>NW_026453894.1:0-27120 GCF_943734635.1 Anopheles cruzii
GTGATCGTTCTCGGGTTTGGGAGCTCCGTGGGCTCCTGGGCGTTTCAGTAGGACGTGCGATGAAAGAATAAAACCATTCTACGCACCGCAATTACTAGGCTGTGTATAAAGTTTTGCGGGTTGATACCAGAGGGCGCTGCTACGGGCCTCCATTTTTTTTGCTATATTGGTAATCTCTTCATATGAACGTATGTGAAGTTTCATTTCAATCGGCCACTTATTTTATTTTTGACAAGCCATTTAGTAACGACGTCTCACAGTATTTTTTAGAATGGTAAAAATCAGATACCGTGCAGTGATTTAATTTTTATTTTAGAAAGGTTTAAACGCAAAGGATATTTATGAACGAATGTTAAAAGTGTATAAGGACTCTTCGCCTTCAATTAGGTGGTTCAAAGAGGGGATTCTGAGCTTAAACATGGTCGTAGTAGCCTTTAAGACGATCCATGTCAAAAACGTCAAAAAACAGACACAACACCTGAAATCATAAAACAATACAGGATATCGTTTTCGAAAATCATCCAATCATTGATAGAAATTAAGTACAAGACCTAGTCAACTCATTGAGCAGTATAACCAATATTTTGACTGAAGTTTTGGGTTTCAGAAAGCTGTTTGCAACATGGGTGCCGCATTTGCTACAAACGCATTCGAATGCACCTTTCTTGACAACATTTAAAGCGTTTTCGATAGGATAAAGTGGATTTTGTACATCGAATCATTACTGTGGATGAGACTTGGGTCTATCACTATGATCCTGAATCAAAACAAGAGTCTAAGGAGTGGTGTGAACCCTTTTCTTCAGCTCCGAAACGAGTTCGTCCAGAAATTGCCAAAAAAGATGTTAGGATCATTTTTGTGGGATGCGAATGGAAGTTTGCTAGCGGATTACTTGTAAATTGATAAAGCAATAAATTTTGATTATTTTTGTAACATTTTAGAGCAACTGAAAGCGAAAATTTGTGAAAAAAGACCCGGTTTGCAGAAGAAAGACAACCTCTTTCATCAGGGCAACGCACCATGTCACAAGAGCATTTTGAAAATGGCAAAACTCCACGAAATAAAGTTCGAAATGTTTGAGTATTCACCCTATTCACCAGATTTGGCCCCCAGCGACTTCCATCTGTTTCCAGACCTAAAAAAATCCTGCGCGGAAAGCGTTTTTCATCAAATGATGACGTCATAGCAGTTGTAAAGCATACTGTGACGTGACAAAAATACTGTCGATACTAAATGGCTTGTAAAACCAAAAATAATTGGCCGATTGAAATGAAACTTCACACACGTTCATATGAAGAGTGTACCAATACAACAAAAAAAAATTAGGCCCGTAGCAGCGCCCTCTGGTATCGACCCGCAAAACTTTATACACAGCCTAGTATGTGACGACGTCGGAGTTGCATGGCGACACAAAGTGTGACTTCTGTCGAGAGCAAACAAATTGTCATCATTCAATATTTTGTAGTAAAATATAATATTAGGTTACGTTCGGGATGCCATTATACTGCGGAGGTCTGTAGAGAAGCGATAAATGAAATCACTATTTAATCACCAATTGGTGAATACTGTTACTAAAGCATGGTCCACAACGAATCGGGAACAATTGAATTAGCTCTATCTCGGGGTTGGTTTGTCTTAGGAAACATGTGAAGGTGTCAAAATGAAGGTATTTTATTGTACTTTAAGAGAAAAATTTCATAAATTTATTTTGTTGGTCGTCGGATGAAATCGCGAACTTTCTGTAGAAAGCGCACCATTATTTTCTGCACAATCTTCTGGTCCACCTCAGCGGCTAATTTGTTCCAATTTATTGCCATCTCTGCAAAATCCTACATCACCTTTCCAGTCTTCTTCAACTCCCATTTGATTATTGCCCAATAATTTTCGATTGGGCGAAGTTTAGGGCAATTTGGTGGGTTGATATCCTTTGCGATGAAATCCACCTTATCGTCACGGTACCATTGAACTACCTCTCTGTTGTAGTGGCACCTTGCCAAATCAGTCCAAAACTCAACCGGAGCTTTGTGTAACTTAACAAATGATATAACTCGCTTTTTGAGGCACTCTTCCTTGTACAGCGTTGAGTTCATCGTTGTGTTTGTGATGAAAACCTTGGTTTCGGTCCACATGTGCAAATTCCTTGCCAAATCAATAATTTCCGTGCAAATTTATTGGCGAATACATATTTAAACTTGGATAGGACATCACCCCGTGCCGTGGCGAGATAATATTTTGGTCCAGGAAGCTGTCCAAAATCCATTTCCACGAACGTTTCGTCATCCATAAGCAAGCATCCTTTTTACCTCGTCAGAACCCCTCTCGTATAACTTTCAAACGCAAATTTTGAAACGCTGTCAAAACATTTGAAATCCGACCACCAGAGGCGCAGCTAGAAAACATACAACTTTTCCCGATTCTTTGTGGACCATGCTTTATGCTCGTGTAACTGATCATTAATTCAATCATAAGAATTCAAATTTACATCAATTCCATCTAATCTATTCTTATCTAATCTAAAGAGTAAAAATAATTTAATTTAATTTTTTTTAAACGCATTCGTAATATCCTGGGTTGACTTTTATTTTTCGTTGTTAATTATCTAAGTAATTTTTACTCTAACTTCGACGCTACTACAAAAGTCTCGACGAGCAGCTAATCACAACTGCTCGGTTCAAACGAATCGAGGAACGAACCTGTTATATCTTCGACATATTTGACTGACGGCAAGAGTGAATCTCCAAATGATGCTTCTGCAGAATGTTTGTTTTGGGACTGCCATCAATCCAAGAACTCTTAAACCGGGTTGGGAAGCGGTTTGTATGTGAAAAAAATCCTCAATCGGGTCGCATCGTTTCACGTTAATTATGTGCTGTTTGAACTTTATAAACAGTTGGACGACTGCACAGCTACAGAAGCTATTAATATCTATCCATAATGATGGCAAATCCGCCCACAAACGCCCTCGGCCACTAGACAACACTGTGCATCACAGATGCTACATTAGCCAAAATTGAATTATTGCAAACAATTTTATTAACAATATAAACGTGGCCATTGTTGGCTGATGGTTCGAACACGTGCTACGGAGCACCAAAAAATAAAAACAGCCAACAGACTCAAAACCGACCAACTCCAATTGATGACTTGGAGACAAACTTTGTATCGATGTTCCTCTTCACCTTCGCTTGCTTCACCGACCACAGCAACATCGGCTGGGTGATGGAGCGCCACTAAGTGTGCATGTCGTAAAGCACACAAATCGATGAGTTGAAACACAAATCGACCAACCGAAGGCACCCGCGGAGTCCACCGCGTTCCCGAGCCGCCCGTCAATTCGAGTCAGCGCGAGGTCGATTGTCGCCCCCATTTTTCGGTCCGCTTTATGAATCGTTAAAATTCGATGAAAAACTGTTCTATTTGATTGGGTCGTAAAATTTGTTGGAAAAGTTGTTCAAGTGGCAGCCGACAGCGGCGGCGCCGGGGGAAGTCCTTGCGGTTGTGGCCTCTGCGGTGGGCGACCACCAAGAGGCGGGCGATATTGTTGCACCTTGTGTCGGGAGGGGTCAAGTGCTGTTGAGTGTTGTTTTTTCGCTGTTGTTTTTCGAGAGTTTCAATGACTTAAATCACTTTCGTTTTCGTCTCCGCTCAGGTGAGGATAAGCGGTAGTTAAGTTTAAATAGCTGAAAAGTGATTTAAATCACCAACCAAGCTGCTGCTCACAGTTTTTGAACGGTTGACAAACCTGTCGTCGAAATGATGCAACACTTCATTAAGTGCTTAGCATGGTTCCTGGTGCCAAACAAACCACTCTGGCTCTGATCTTCGACGTGGTACGGCAAATTTGGCGATAATTGAAATGGACAAAGCGACGCTGTCACGATATGGGGCTTGAACTCCTGACTAGTGCGATGCCAGACCATGATTGCTTCTTCCAGCACTTTACATCTAAACAAAAACAAATCGGAACTAAACCGGAAGTAACGTTCCGATATCCGCAACGGCCCGTTATTTCTCGATTTATCACGTAACACTTTTATGACGCTGAAACGTCACTCTGTGGCGACCTACGTATTGGGTCACCGTTCACTCTGGCGAAGTTTTACCCCCCGTGACCGTCACCTTCAGGGACAGAGTTCATTAATTTTGCCTTCGAACGCACTTTTTTTTGCAACCGCCGTCCATCTTGCGGCACAATCCGGTTATCGACTTCCTCTTCTTCGGTTTTCGTCATTCATTTCTGGCTTGGCCACGTTTGCTAGGTGCCCGTGCCTCGTTAGTTCACTCATCTGCAAACAGTTCTTCATTATGCCGGTCTCCCGGACGCCTATCCCGGCTGGGTTCCTCGTACGGAACATTGGAACGGCACGGAATGGAAGACGTGGAAGGAGCGCGTTAAGGAGAAAATATTGCGTCTTGACGACGCAATAAAATCTGGTCCACATCCGTTCATCTCTTCCACTACAGCGCACCGAACCCAGTCCCGGCTGATTCCAGCTCCGCCTCCCGCGTGACAGGCCCGCCCAAACCCCAAGGAGCTGAGGAGACCCCGCCGAACGTCACCGGTCCGACCGTCTGTCCTCGGTCAAGGGTGTTAAAATTTATTGCCCTTGGCCCATCTTCCTTCTCTGACCGCCATTAGTTGGCCCTGTAGGCCAGGCTTTGAGCCGTCTAGGGAGTCCAGAGGCAGAGGGCGATGGGTGCTCAGGAGTTTTGTTTTTCTTCTACCGAACATCGAAACCGCTGCCATTATTTGCCGGGTTTCCATTGTGCTCAAATCCCAAACCAATCGGAGAAATAACATCGCCGATTGCGGGTCCCAGGAACCCAGGAATCGCGGCGGTCGATTTAACGATTGGCGATGGACTGCGATCATCATTACCGTTATCTAGTACCCCCCGGGCATGCCCAGCACGAAGGAAGCGTCACAATATAGGCAGGATACGCTGCTGTTCGATTGTCCGACAACTACTTCTGTGTCCCTGCCGTGGTCGCTCGCCCAGAGTGCGCCATTGTCGTTAAGTCGATTAGTGCTATTTTCTCTGCGCCTACACGCCTGTCCGCACGTTCTCTAGTAAATATTTACGCAGTAGGCGCCCAAGATGTTGAAAGAGCCTCCGGGCAACCGTGGATTGGAATGTCTGAGAGTGACTGATTTGCTGAAGTCATCGGAAGAGATGCTAGACGAACACCAAGAAGCGCGAAGCCAACCAATGTTTATCGAGACTAATGGGGTTTGTGTGTGTCGCTAACGGTCCTCCGTTTGCCGTGGATAACTTTAAAGCAAACTTGCCCTCGCAGCCGAAGAACCGGCGATTCTGGGAACTAATCAACCGTTACCGTGGGTTTCGGAGCATCTCAGGCGCTACAGACACACTCCGGAACCGGACTGCAGAAACGTTCCGTTGCCAGTGTTTGTCCTAGGGTTTTGTTTTTTTATTGCTTCATCCAGGCAAACACACACACACACACTTCGCGGAAATACTACACATTAAGCAACAACTTTTTCAAAGCACAGGTTAATAAAGTGAGCATGGTTTAGAATTGATTTAGAATTGCATCTAGCCGGATTTTCAAAATACATTTGCTGGTGTTTTCTCACAAACAAGAGCTTGGCCAGTAACTGGTACTGGATCCAACCTGACACAAGTTCTTCACCGCTTTGCCTGCAAAGGCTTCAATTGTCTGCGCCATAAAGCAGCGGAAGTTTCTGTGTCTAATCGATTTACTGGCTTTGTGAAACAGTTCTTCCGACTTGCACCCGGAATTCCCTGGTTCCTCTGGGAAAAATGGGTGGGACCCCTTGAGTTAAATCGATTACCAGGGCTCGCAGAACCCTTCCAGAGCCATCGAGCATCGAGTGCCACAATACTCCTTCGTCCTTAGCAAGTTAATCAACTTTCCCACTTGGGGCGATTCGGGAAACAAGCTCATCAGCAGAGCTCGCAAAGTGATCTTGGTCGTGATATTTGTTAAACTTTTTTCTCCTCTACCCTACATGAGCCAACATGCCGCTCCAACGTGGGCCCCTACACAAACATTACTGCACGCAACATGCCCTTCGGGTGCGATGCCCAAGGCGCACAGTGCAAAGAAACAGTCGGAAGTCGGAAGTCGGAAGGAGAAAATTGAATCAAATTAATTAATTTTGAAATTTATGTTCCCATACGTCGGGGGACGGGTTTGGGTGGCGAGGCGAAACATACGCCCGTACATTTATAACGGCCACCCGCCGACGCCACTACCCTGCCTTGATTCATGCGTTGGCACCGCACGAATGTTCTGTTACGTCGGGCCGAACGCCTGACTTCTGGCGCCAGCCGGGTACCCGAGCCAGCCTGAAGCGGAAGTTAACGCCTGAGGTGTCTTCAAACGTTCGTCTGCGCTCTCGCTCGGCGACACTTTTGCCGCGTTGCGCCCAAGACACCCGAAGCGTGGAAACTTTCCGTGGATTAGCTTTAAACACTTCCAGGCGGCGGCGGCCGGGTAACTCTCCCGTTGGCCTGATCTCGTTGAATCAATTACGATAAATAACGTTGTAAACTTGTTTCCATATCCAATACCTTATTCCAAGCTCTCCCTTTCTCTCTTACTTTCTCTTTTTCGCTAACGATCTCTGCTTCCCGACACTTCCCCACCAGCCGTACGAAATGTTTTGTTTTCCCACGTACTACTCTCGTACACGGTTCACGCACAGCCTTCCGCGTGTGTTGAGGTGAATCCATGGTTCATAGATTAACGTGTCATACAGCAGGCCACTGATTATGCCAGGAACATTCACACACACACACACACACACACCAACAGTTTAAGTACGGTTCGGTCGGTGGGTTGTGGGAGACATCGCTCGACATCATTTTTATGGAGTGTAGGCTACAAACAGCATCAAATAAATTAGGTTTTAATGTCCTACCGATGTAAACATACATTCTTATGGCACCGCCATCATTATACCTGCCGCCGTGCGTGGTGCGTTGGCGAAAAACCGCCGTTGTTACGTTGCTTTATATTGGTATTTTGTTTTCACCCCGAATTCAGGGGTTATTAAGAGATTGAGCACCTCTTCGTATGGCATCAGGAAAGCATCATTGCCGGTGATAACTTCCTTTCGGGCACGACTTTATTTGTGCAAACATCTATCAATTACGCTGGGAGTGAAAGTTAAATAACAACCGCGGAAACATTTATTTCGAAAAAAAAAAATTCTTGTTCGATTTGTTATTGAGTTTTCTATCTTCAATTTCTGTTCAACAAAACTCAAATAGTTTTTAAGCAATTTGAGGCAAATGTGAGGCCGACCGGAAGCCAATCAAACACGTCACCAGAAAGTCCGAGCTTCTAAAACACCGGATCATCGAGAAATGAGAATGAAATGGGGCGTGGCGACGAATGCAGGGAACAGCTAGTATCGAATACAAATGAAATATTTTATCAAGCACCATGCGTCTCCATTTGCAGAATGCGATGAACTTTTAATTAAACGATACATGTTTTGAGTGCATTTTTGAGCATCTAAAAATTTTTCTATCATAGATTGCTATTTGATGTTATCGTCTGAAATCTTTCATTTTATGATTAATTTCAGTTTCTTTGCGAAAAACTTGCCAAGTCACTTAGTGCACTAAAATGTGTAAATCCACAAGCGAAAATATGTGGAACTTTTTCTTCTTGAAAAATGTTTCTAAGTGTGTTGAGTAGATAATTATGCTTTTAAACTTATTTCATACTATAAATTAATGGAAGTGTGCAATCTTTAGCTAGGTTTCAAGCCATTCCAAGTAAGTTAAAAAAAGGATTATTTTTGTTATGATCTATCGATTTCAGTGAAACTCGATGTCACCAAAAATAAAACATTTTACCGCCCGAACATTATCGCATTCACACACATCACAATACTGTTTGTGCTTGCAGCGATCATGTTCTTAATAGTTAAAATCCATGCATGTCAAATTTTAGAGATAAATCCTACCCATTTTAAAACTTTGACAACATTTACTCAATTAATTTTGTCAATTAGGCTAAGCTGCCCGTTGACTGTTTTCCAATAAATAAATAAATAAATAAATAATAAAAACCGATGATTTGTTCTCAATAATTATACTAAGAAATGTAACATTTTTAACGTGCTAAGTTTTTGTCGTTAAATTGCCAAGTCTTTGAGTTTCTAAGGTATTAAACGATATTGCACACGTCTTTAAGAAATTGCAATAAATATTGCACAAAACGTATACGGCCTCCATGGGGGAAGTTGCGTAAATGCTTTGCGACACGCATCAAATCTAACGTGTCTGCCGATTGGTGAAATTGTACATTGCTCCCATTCATCGCCCGGCGTGCTGTGTGCGAATGAAGATGCCGACCTCTCGGCGCCACTGTGACTCGTTCCGTTCGAAAAAAAAAATGCAGGAAAATTGTCTCTTCGTAGCTCGAAACATAAATACTTTCCGCAGGAACTGCACAGAAAGCCACCACCGTCCAGTGCAGGCAGTAGGCAAATAGAACATCCTTCAAATGGGAAACACAGAAAACCGAGGGCCGTCGGGTGCGAGGCCCAACATACGCTCCGTTTCCCGGGCTCATGAATGTTGCATGCCGCCAGACATTCTGTCTATCAGTTGCTCAATTTTTAATCAGCTTTCAAGCCCCTGCTTCGGTCGCCGTCGGGTTGTTCGGGTTGTTTCGGGTAGTTGACCAAACGGACTACTGTCGGGCGGGTGCGCTGACATCAGAAATCAATTCCCGTTCCACTCGAATCCCAGTTGTCAGAACGCATCCGCCGTACACGTCAGTCACCGTTTGAGGTGGATTTTGATTATCGAAATGCCACGGCGGGGTGCAAAGAAACAGTTTTGCAATTATTTAAATCGCCCAAAATGTATTTTTTTTTTCTGTGTTACTCATTTAACGAGACACATTATAGAAAACGTTAAACCAATCCGTTTCCGGGCGAAAAAAGGGCTTGAACGATAAACGCCATTTGATTTTCATTTCGATTTTCAAACTCATTTGCCGGGCGATTCAATGTCAATCATAGCGTTTTGTGCACTCAAACCCAATGCGCCCATTGCGTGCAATGAAAATTGCTCCGTTCTTTGTTGGTTTTTTGCTTCCACCGTTACGGCAGCCATTCGCTTACCCTTGACTTTATCGTGAACTTCTCCACCGGAAGTCCAGAGGGCGATTGACAAGGTACACGATAAAGCATTAAATTCATAACGCTGATTACGGCCCTGACGTGCACTTTTTGTCTAGATGTTAAATTTTAATAATTTATCATCCAGGAGCACGATCCGGTAAAGCACTATCCGATGCCGCACTCCTGCAGTGGGCTCTCTACCTCTTCATCGACAGCAGCACTTCCCCATTACGGGTGCACTTGAAACGCAAACACATCGGCCATTAGCGTATAACCCGTCTGTCTCTGCCCAGGTGCCCCCAAAGTCAAGATTAACAGTACTCGGAAGGGAAATAAATTGCGACCCCACGCGCTGCAGAATACAGTCACCGGTCCGGCCACCATTACTTGGAGCAGGGCACCGTATTTGGGTACGAACCTCACCGTTTTCTATCGGTTTTTTAAAAGCCTCATTAGTCTCTCTCACTGAACTTCGACTTCACGGTCGGTGGAGATTCGAATTGCTCACCGCGCACAGCAATCACTACAGTGCGTCTTTGATGCACGAAACGCTTGGCTGCCAAAAAGTCCTTATCAGGTCCCCAGCCAGCCTGCGGCAAGGATTCTGCTGCGAAGTGGTGCGTCGGTTGTGTATCAACCCTTTTTCCGAAAACAGCCCTCCGAGAGTCACGAAATCCTCAACATCGTCTAATCGAACCCGACGGAACCCGATCGCTTTTCTTGTTTCACTCACCGTTCAGCGATTACTGATGGCCCATCGCAGCCTTCCGGGCTGTTGTTTCGGATCAACCAAGCCCAAAAAAAAAAAAGGCCGTACACTACTCCGTCCCTGGAGGGCTGGATTTTCGAAGAAGAATCGTGAATCAATCCGACGCTGATCCTTAGCTCACTCGCGTTTACGAGGACGCTTACGAGTGTTTCTGGCGTAATCTTTTCACTTTGATCTTCCGAGAGCCCAAGAAGATCTGCCGAAAAACGGGGCAGCCGTGTAGGAGTCGCAGGAATCCCTCCAGCGCGTTTCGTGAGGCTTTTGAGACGATTCTTCGAGCGCCTTAACTCCCACCCGCCGGAAGGTGTCCCGCCATTCGACAGTTCAACTCACCGTTATCTGGCGACACTTTCGTGCGCCCGATAGAAAGAGAGAGAGATTATCGCTAAACAGTGGGATTATTCGTCCCCGGTGGCAGTGTTATGGAGCCGAGTTAACGTCCGCCCCGCACCGCCCCGCGCCGCCAAGCCAAGCTGCTTTTAGGAGGCGCTCTGCTACATGTCTCAGGTCGGAAGCGACAAAAGAAAAAGTAAAGCGGGCCACTTGGCGTAAAGACGGCAACCTTGGATCCAAACAGTCAAGGGGGATAAAAATGTGCAAATATCAATACACCGTGCCCGAGGAAAAGGCGGTGGCTTTCCAACGTAGGCGAGCCGCGCGATAAGCCCAACACGATTTGGTCGGACCCTTGAGCTAATGATCCATGAGACATCCTGTTGGTGGCGAGCCGCCATTCGCGCGTTTCGAATTCATTGCCTAACTTTAGCTATTTACTCCGCATGTTCAATCAGTCGCAAATTAATAAAAGATGCTCGCGATGCTGTGGCGTAGCGTAAAGTTGAATTTTGCGCTGTTTTGCGTCTATGAAAAATGCAAGATGGTTTACCAGGAACGGCTTCGGAACGGAACGCTCCTCGGTGTGCTTAGTAGCATCAAACGAACTGGAGGGCCCGTTACTGGCTCACGTTACTCACTAATCTATTCCATCAACCGTCGCAAACGATTCAATCCGGCTCAGCTAACCGTGTGAAGTGCTACGCTTGTGTGCTTGACCTTGACAGTGAGTGGGTTCAGTTTCGATGGAGCAGGTTTTAAATAAGGACGGTGTTTGCTTAGCATCGTACCAACAGGAAATTCGACAGGATTACGCGCTTCCATTTAGGAGCGCAATCTACAACGCCGTCTTGGTGGAAAGCTTTGGAACCTCAATTATGTCTAATGTATTGACTTGCGGAACGCAACGTCGGAGCGGGAAAAAGCAGAGCTCGAATCGACTGGACCCGAACAGCCCGGTTCGTAAATGTCATGCCGATACCGATCGATGCAATTGAATATTTTATGCAGCTCCCTGAAAGCGGACCCTCACATGGCAGAGCCCCTTTGTCTCGGCTTGAACGTTGAAACGAAACAATTTACGATTGTGACTTACAAAAAAAAACGAAACTTTCTCCAAACCATTATTGCAAAGTAGCTATCGGCCAGCAATCGATAGTCAGCGCACGGAGAAAGTAATCACGAATGAGACGGAAAGTTTACAATGTTAAACTATTGGCGAAGTTACATAAAGTTTTCGAATAGTTTACTGTCGGGTAAAGAAACGGGTGCCCCGAAGGGTCGAAAGCAATCAGTAAATTGTCACAGTGCATTCGAAGCTGCAGTTCGTGACCTTGAAAAGTCAGCAACAGAAAAATTCCAATCAGCTCGCTAGCATTGGTCTGTACGAACCGGCTGACAAAGTACACTGTTTGTGAACTTTGGAAGTTTCAAACAAATGTTTCAGTAGTTTTCACTACTTTTAACCGGTGTACAACAGGACGAGGTTGATGCATTACAACGTGCAACTTTTGTTGTTAAGCATAATGTGGTAATGCGTTTAATCCTGCATAAGATAAACATTTTTGCAGCAACGAACGAGCGCACTCAACAATTCCGACAAAGCTTTTTCGGGAACGAACCACATTAAGCGTGCGGTTTCGGCTAGTGGACTAACTTCCGTCTCGAGCAAGGCACGAGCAGACAAGCTTTAAAATTACAACAAAAAGTCCGGAGGGATTTTGCTTGCACTGGCACATTAAAACTTCCGTTCGTTTTATAAATCATGAAAATTACCACTGTGGAGCACGTTCGCTTGGAAGAGATTAAACATCCTCGTCCTTCGCCCGTCGTTCTGCAGGAAATTAAAAATCTGCTTCAAAGAGGGATGTAGAAAAAAAGCGGGAGCCACGGCCAGGACAGAGATTGGTAGGGTTGGGTTGCACTTTCCGTCGACCAGCTTCGACAGGTGTAACTGAAAAGTTTGCCATTTTGCTACTGTGTGTGTGTGTGTAGCAAACCGGAAGACCTACCAAAGCAAGTTTCTAATCCCCTCCCGAAAGCCCGAAGCAAATGTATATAAATGATAACACCGACAGGAGCGGCACCGGTAATAAGACGCTGCAAAAGACGGGAGCAAATCTCATTTGATCCGATTACCCGTCACGAGTCGTTCTCGCCGCATACTCATGTACCATGCATTAGGGGAACCACCAAGCCATGCGGCCCGTTTCGATAAGTCTCGTGGGTTGAAAGATTGCACTTCCGGGGGGCGTTGCAGCGCCAGTGCAGTAATGAGCGCCGGGCTGCCGGAAAGGACCTGGCCCACCGGCTACGGCTCCGCGGACTTCGGCAAACAACAATAAATCCCATTTTAAAGTTTATCTCTTCCGCTGTCCAGGGGGGGGGGGGGGGGGGTGGAAAGGGGGTCCGCAGGCTAACGGCGCAAGAGCATGCCGCCGTCCGATTGTCTCTCGGTCTCTGGGCGGCATTCCTTTCGCTTACCAGACACACAAACGAGCTTCGCAAAAAAGTGCTGCCCGGCGTCCCGAAACCAGGAAGCTACGTACGGCTGGTGGGCTTCCTTGAACGGTGGCGGCAGAGGGCAAAGGTCCAGTCCTGTGTCGTGGTCTAGAATCGCCACCAGGCCGCAGAACCTTCTTCGCCCGGCGCTGGTCGCTGGCGAAGAAAGTAGCTTCAAGTGGAAAACATTGTTGCCATTATTATCCTCCCATTCAATTTCTCCAAGGAGTGGAACCTCTTCCTGAGGGAGGCGATAAAGAAAAACCACACACACACACACCAAAAGGCAACCATACAAACCAACTTTAAGAAATAGATCAGAAGCGGCCGCTTCTCTGGCAGAAAGTCCTCTGCTAAGAGCATCCGTGCAGCCCGGGGAAATGGGGTCGAAAGAAAGCTTAAGACCTGACACCCGGTGACCAAAGCCAAGAAGCACTATGGACTTAACGGGTGGTCTGCACCTTCGGCCCCAACAGCACAAATCATGCCGCGCTACGCTCTTCGTGATCCAACCAAAAATAACATCCTCTTTCCTGTCTTATTGCCCGCCAACACATTGCGCTTTTTTTGAGAACGTTCCGTGTTTGTGTGCTTGTGTTGTGGAAACTATGTTCTTTGATCCCAAACTTACACCGAGACGACAGTCGAAGGGTGTGAACTTTTCTTAACTTCAAATGTTTTCTTACCCGAGCTCGGTGTTTTCATGCACTTGACGAGCACCACAAAATCTGCCACAAAGTTACGAAATTGACAGTTTGCTCCACTTCCAGACTGATTCGAGTGAAACGATTGTGATTGTGGACACACTTTTCTCAACACAAAAGCGCATGCTGAGTGGCTGAAGCTGGTCAAGGGTTTGATTTACACCGATTTTCAGCCAAAGCTCAAATCAATTTCTGGCATCCCTAAAACAGTCACTGCGTGAAGCGGACTGATCAATGCTTCTTCTTCAGCAGAAGCAAAAAAAAGTCGGAACTGGTTGAGTTCGCAAAAACGGTGCCAAGAAAAAAACGGGCGCAACACTTCCGGGCGCCCCCCCCCCACCCGGTCAGACTGCCGGCAACGGTTGGTCGGCAAATTTATGGCAGCAAATTTATTTCCCAAACGCAGCGCTTTCTTTGTTGCCGCCGAATCCCGACCTGTCCCCGAAACCGGAACGCCCAGCCGGCAAAACCGATGCGAAAAGATTTGTCGATTGCACAACAAACTACATGTTCGCCTTCATAACTTCGACTTTTATTGAAACGCAGCCAAAGCGTTTATGTTACGCGATTTCCTTCGAACCCACCCGGTCCACCTACCGATCGGGCGGTTGGAGTTAAACTTGTTATCCTTTTTTTGTGTTCTTTTGCCACCAAGTGTACAAATCGTTTATCACGAAACCCTTTCTCAGGAAGCCACGCACACACACACACACTAGTTTACCGTCTCGTGTTCCGTTTAGTCAACATTTTTCACTCGAACAGCTTGAATTAGCTGGCTGTGGCCGGAACCGATTATCGAAAAGGAACCGAAAGGGCCTTTCAGTTTTCGGGAAAGCTCGGAACTGGTACTGGTAGTGATAGAGGAAAATTTAAGAAACCGACAGCATTCCACAATGCTTCAGATGTTTTCGGCTTCGGCCGACTTCGGGTCGTTTCTTTCGGCGGGCCCATGATGGGCCCTTGAGTGCCTTCGATCGTTTGATCCTCATTGCCATTTCACCAACTAAAAAAAAGCTTTTCGATCCATTACAACATAATTGTGAAAACTTAAACACGTTTGAGTTCATCTTCAGGTGCGAAATATTTGCATAACGGATCACAAACAGTTTTTAAATTATGGTAATTGTTCTTATGTTTTCAGTGGAACTTATCATTGGCAGTGGTTTACGCTTCGCTGTCAACATCTTCCGGTGATCATTTTTGAAGACAAACAAAGACGCAGCTTAATAACTCACCTGCAAATATTAAAAAAAACACCAACTGGATTAATTAGGAGTGCTTAAAACAACAATATTATTAATAATGAAAGAGACAGGTTGATATTTTTATGTTGCCTCAACCTGCCGTTTATTCAGCTCATTAAGCTACGCTTTCCAAACATAAAACGCGAAACGCTGTCCGTATAATGACAGAATGTTTAAAAAATTACACTTACACATTTCAATTGAAACACATTTAAAGCTCTCACACGCACATGAATGTCTCTTCAAAACAGCATGTTTAACATCGTCCCAAGGAAATGGAGGGAAGCATTATAACCCCAACGAACCCCCGAAAGTGGGCTCTCACTGGCATTATGAATATTTTTAACTGACCACCGATGCATGTGTCGCGAATGTACTTTAATTGAATCAACGGGCTGGCCTCCTCGTCCCCTCGCGACAGGGCTGATTGGGCAAACGATTGGGCACCGTTGTTCAGTGTAATCAATGCGCCAAGTGCCGGTTCCTCCAACTGCTCTTCCACATTGCCACACACAGAGAGGTCGATTGGTGAAACATTAATCACTGTACCGTACGATTTATGCACTCGGCAAGCGGCACCGGGCAGCGAGAGCATAACGCAAACGGCCCGGATAGGAAGCATGGCCAGATCGTCCAGCCAGCCAGGAAGTGTGGGGCCGGGTGTGGGGATTTATGTTGATAGAGTTACAGTTATCAATTGATTCAATTAATACTGCATCGATATGCTCAAACAGGGTGCTGGCTTCGGGCATTGCACCGCCGGCCGGAGTTGATCCTGAGGGTGACAGGGACCGAGCCGGGACCATCAAAAACCGGATACCGGATTATGCTGATGCTATCCAGGGCGCCAGGGAGGGACCTCCACCCAGTTATGGGGCCTCTTCGCTTTGCGATACTTCAATGACTGGGCAGGGTAAACCAAACCCAGGAAAATAGTGAGCTAGTTAGCTGGTGGATGATGTTTTCAACATTTTCATTACAACGGCCCGTGGTAGCGTGCATCGCACACCCTGTGACTCGGACCACCGCACGCTCTGAAGGGACTACCGTTGCGGCTGCGCGCTCTGCAAATGGGATTTGTTGCCATAATCGAGTAGAAATGATATAATCAGCCGATTATGAGCCACGGCCGCCATTCCGGGCGTTGTCTGACGGGTCGGTCAAAGAGTGGCCACCTCCAGTGCCACGCAGGGTTCCCACCACAAATCGATCCATTGATTGATTGATAGGCTGATTGATGGGATCGAATGCACAGAGTGGGCCTGCCTGCCAAGTGGGCCGCATCTGAATTTACGATTTTCCGGCTGATGATTTGATTTCAGAGCCACACGCTCGCACACATGCCCGGGGCCATCTGGTACACACCGACCGGTCGGAAGCGGCGGCCGCCACGCGAAGAACCAGGATCGGGTGCCGGGGATTAGGACCCCTGCACGCTGTTTGCTCTCCCGGGGGGATCATAAAAATAAAGCCGATGTCAAAATCATCGATAGACATCCTCCGACAGCTCCGACCGTTGCCGAGCTCCGAGCCGAGATTCCGAGATCCCGAGAGCGTGCTTCCGAATCCTGGAGTCTGAGTTCTGCGCCACTGGTTAATAAATAATGTGAACTGATTGGAAACGAAAACAGTCGTGCCATTTTGCAGTTCCATCATTCGGTGAAAAGTGTGCCTCACACGAACGGACACTTCCCTCAAAAACCTAAACTCGTCACTCGTCTCTCGTGTGTCTGTGTGTGTGTGTGGGAGTGTCCTCGCTAGACCCCTCTAGCAATTCGGCATCAGCAAGAAAATCAGTCTCCTTCGCGAGTGAGCACTTCCCACGACCTACAGCCACCGTCGCCCGTCAGACACCCAAGTAGATTCGCCTTCTCCTGTTGACAGAGGCTGTCTGCTCGAGTCTTCATCAATCCATCGCTATTTGCATTCAACCGGTTGCAAAAAAAATGCCCGCGTCATGCCCTCGCGATTGGCACTCGTTTAGTCTTCGTCTCGCATCAGGAGTCGGTTCAACAAGAGCCCTGCCCGCGCGAAACCCCTGGAGCCCTCGCCCAAGAGTTGGTGAAAGTTTCCTGTCAAACCAGATTCCGCGGAATGTCAACGACATTCGACTTCCTCCGTGGGCCGTGCCGCAGGTTTACAAAGCCAGCGATCCACGCGAAAGGAAGTCGAAATCGATGGCGTGTTCCGGGAGATTCCGCTCTGGTCGATTCCGTTCAAGGCGAAGCACCTTTAGACGATGGAACACCAAGTTATTAAGTATTTGTTTTACATTTGAATGCTTTTTTTGGGCCTGCGTTGGCCTAACTAGCCGAAGGACAGTGTATCGAGAACTGGGCGATCGATGCCCGAATTCTCTCACCGAGACTAGTTAATAAGGCGACTTTGTTGGTTGTTTGCAAAATTTGAATTTTCAAATATAATATACACTCTTATTTTATGTTTTAAATAAATTATAAACCTTGTAAAAGGGATTTATGAAAAAACCCACTGTTTATGGTCAGTCTTTATGTTGTAGTTTTCATATATTCAACTGCAGGTACCTTTGCGCTGTTAGAGTTGGATATTCTGAATTTCGCCGACAGTGGCCGCGATGCGGTAGTATTCACGAAAGAGAACGAAACTAGGCAAAAGAAAGGATACCAGCTGAAGTCACTCGAAATACTAAACTAGAACCTTTGATAACTACACTAACATTACTTTCAACACACGAACGACTTGCTCAAGAACGCAAAACCCTAAACGTTCAGCTTCAGATATTGAAGAAGTCTCATGTTGTGTTTGGCCACTTAAACACATTATTTTTGAGTTGCCAACCAGCCGAATTTGTTGCGGCCATACCCTGAGCGAGACAGAATCAATCTCACAAACGTGAGTATTGGTCGCATGTAAGTCTCATCGACCCGTTTCAGTTTATTTCCGTTTGCTCCACCTTGTGACTTGACCTTTGCGACTCATTAGAACGTTGAACGGATGAAGAGTTTGGCCTTCCAAAAACCCCTTATCCTTTCTCTCATCATCTAACGGTGACAGATTTTTACTTCCCGACCGGTAAGCGATTGGCAAATTTCGATTGTTTCCAACGCGCCACATCACCGCACCAGTTACTGTCCTTGGTGGTGTGGTAAATGGTGAAATAGTTCCCCCCCATCTCGGCCGGGCCGGGCTCGATATTTCCATTAAGAATTCCGGATTTTCTCATAAAAAGGGAAAACGAGCTGGAAACGAGGCCGAAGAAAACGATGAAGAGGCAGCAGCAAGGAAAGACGAACGCCGCGAAAGCAAATTAACGAATCGCAAGCCATGAATAGAATGTTAAAGACGCTCCTGCGGAACTCCCGAACCATCCCGGTCGAAGGCGAAGATGTTATCGTTGGGTGTAAACGAGTGGAAATTGAGTTTTCCTCTACGGCCTCCGTGGCTCGGACGGGGACGGAGGCGTTTGGTAATCGGGGGAGTGAACCGGGTCCCGTTCCGCCCTGGCCCCGGTACAGTTCACTCAGGCATTTGGCTTGTGGTTTCGGGTGACTTCTGCGGGATTCTCTTGTTCGTTTGGTTCGTTTTTCTTCTGCCCGCTTCGGCTTTCTTCATCTTCTGGAGGCGTTTCGCGCTCAAGATTCCGCTGGCGCTGATCGTCCCGCTGATTAGCATTCATGGCGGCGTGCCCCGGCCAGCGCAGGATCTCGGCCGACCGGCCCGAGATGGATCCATTTCAGAGCAAAACCGTATCGCGATGAAGGCGCTTCCCGGACGACGCTTCCCGGGAAGGCAATGAATTGCTTTCGAAATACCAGGAAACCATTAACCGGGGGGCTGTGTACGGTGGCTGTGTGTGTGTGTTGGCCGCCCGCCCGGTGCTTCGCACGCCGCCGGATGATTGATCTGTCTGCCGTCGGCTGGGCTTCCCGGTGGACTTATCGCCCGCTGTCTCGTCTTTATCTGGAACGGGGCTGAAAATTGCTGCCGACCAAAGAGCGCAACCGAGCCGTCAGCCGGCAATCGGTCACTTAGTCACTCATTAGCGCGCAACACGTTAAGTGCTCCGCTCCGTACCGAGAGTGTTGTGCACTAATTGGGTACTAGTCTTTCCAAGTAACGGTCGCATGCTCAGCGAAGGTACACCTACGGAAAGGGGGAAAAGTTCCAGTGGTGGAATGTTCCGGAGTCGACTCATAGGTGTGACTTTGTTTAATAGGATTTAATCAGGGTAATCGACAAATTTAAGTTCCCCTTACATTCTACGTAATACTTCAGATGTTAGGCAACATTATTTTTAGTGTATTTCAACCCACACGTAGATAACTTATCTTACTCGATAGCCGCTTCTTTCACTGAACAAACCTATTTCTGACAGCTCCCCAAATGTTGTGCTCCACAGGATGTTGGTATCATTTTTTTTTTATATGCATGAAGCTCGTCTCGTATCACTTACCCAGCAAAGTTGGCACCCGAGCCGGGCTCCAAAGGGCTTCTAATCACTGAAGCAAAGAGGACTCATTACAATCGGTCTTAATTGGATAAGAACATCCCTAGTAATTTGAATAACTTTTACGGACGCCTATTTTCGTTCCTGCCAGCGGGCCGCCATGAAGCTGGCCATGAGGCCGTTTCCCAGCCCCGGCTGCCAGTTCCACCCATCACGGCACGGCAATGTTTCGCCTCGCCGACCCGAACAGTTGTTCCGGCCAACGGGGGGGCCCACCGAGCGATGTTCTTTGGTTCCCACCATAACTTACCGCGCACCTTTTGCCTCCGTTCGCCGCAGCTAGCCGACTATTCATCTCGGGCACCTCGCTCGCTCATTAAAGCGTAATGAAGGAAGAGTTGCCAGTCCCACCGAAAGAAACTGCTGCGTTCGTCGTAATTCTCGGAAATTGATTTTCTCCGTTTGCCTCACGCTGGGGCCGGACGGGTTGGCCGGTCCCGGAAAACCGAAATAAAGTAAAAAAAAAACGAAAACTAGGATACCGAGCGGGTCCCGGTAATGATTTTCGCTCGACCTCGCTTCACGCACCGGCCCTTCGGGTAGCGCCGTCCGGGGCGCCCGAAGGATTAAAGGTTGTATATAGCACGGCATTATGAATAATTGAATAGTGGACGGTTCCGAATGGCCTGGATGTTCGCCTCCCTAGCGAACAGGTGCCTGGTGGGTATGGTTTGTTTTCTCCAATTCGCTTTTCGAGGCAAGGATCTGGTGGAATCCGGTCGGCAATGCTTTGAATCCCGAGTGTCACTGGGCGCTGCGCTCGTTGACGGTACCGTGAGGTCCCGCACAGCAGTGACGAATCGATTCTTGCGTCACTTGACGCTACACGCGGACTCTCTGACAGAAGCGCATGACCTTGCGCTACGGTCGCAACATGGTTCGCCTGGGTTCACGCAGCGTCTCCGGAGCATAAACCTTGCAAGAAACGGCAACGAAACTAATGAAAGTTCGATTACGCTTCGATTCCTTTGTGTGGCGGTTGAATAAATGAATGAGTTCGACGGGACGTGCTGCTTTGTTGGGCGTGTGCATACGTGTTATAGAAAAACGCGTACCAAGCCACTAACCCTTGTATTGTATGGTAAAACTTCATTAAGAAACTTTCACTTATGTTCCCAAACCTGTTCAGACCGATCATTCTTCCCACGGACGGCTGTTTGCGTTATTACATGAATGTTCCAAATCATTGAAACCTCCCATTAGGTCCCATAGTCGACAAGCACGTAAACGAAACGGATTCTACCACATGTAGAACAAAACTTAAAGTCTGTTGAAACTACTTAAAGATTGTTGAAACTACTTAACAAAGTCTACAAAGATTCTTCTACATTTTCGGAAGTCTTTCCGTTGAAACAACTCTTTTCACCTAAAGACGCTATTTCGTCCAAAAGAGCTTGCTTTGAAATGCTCGCAGAAAGAAAGGAAAATTGTTCCACAAGTGACACTCGTATTCTACTCGTATTACATACCAATACGAGCACGAATAGTATACGAGCACGAATAGTTTTGAAATAACCTAATAGGTGCAAGCTGATTCTGATAGGTGGTATCTTCAATGAGCACGCCTAGCCAACACTACTTAAGCACTGTACAATTATCCTCTTAATAAGGCCACGCATCAAAACAACTTTCAGGAACGCCCCAGACTACGTCGGCAGGGTGCACAACGAACCGACTCGTGTTTAAGATGCTGAAGGACAAATTTGTAGCCCTGGGCGAGACTGAAGACAAGTCTCACGCGCATCTTACCATGGCGCCCTGCACTTGACCCTTCCCCAGCAGGTGTTAGCTTACCAACTTCTGGCACGTGTTCCGACAGTGAAGCAGCCGACGGACCAAACGAAAGAAGTGAAGAAATCCCAAGACAACGCCAGCGTAACGAAGAACAACGAGAATGTGAGAAAAATAACTTGTTCAGCTAATGAGAGTAGCGAAAAAGTTTGCCCAACACATTAAACAGTTCTTCAAACAGCTGGCAGAATGTATGGAGCCGAGCTTTCTTCCATTCTTTGCTGGAAAGTGGCAAAAAAACTGACGGCGGGAAGCTAAAAATATAGCTGCCACGTAGCAACGACGAGGAGAGTGGCCTCAGCACGGTACATACACTTGACGCCCGTGACTTGGCGTGAACTTTTTGGTGAAACTTGTTCCACAAACTCGCAAAAGAAATCAGAATAAGTCAAAGATTTTTCATAGATCAATTTTCGCCCAAAATAATGCCACAACAATAATGGGACTTCCACGGTCGATCGATTGAGAAGTAGTCCGGTAATGCTTCATCATGCAATTAAGTGGTAAACTTATCGCACTAATCACTTCAGACCATACATCGAACTCTCGGCCTCGGCGGTTGGCGACGTATCCTCCGGCCCAGCTACGTCCCACTAATGAGTGGGAAAAACAGAGCTCTCGAAAAGGGTTTCGTGACATGGTTTTTGGTGGGAAAAAGCTCACACAACACGCACAGTAGCATTCCGTAATTAAGCACCATCGCCACCGCCATCGTCTACGGCCGCACTTTTGGCCACTACATTTCGGTTGAACGAGGTGCTAAAAGAAGGCCGTGGCCGTAGCGTAGGCCGAAGCGGCTGGCTCGCCTCGAAGCCCACTCAAGGCTGAGAGGCCAACGGCAAAACTGGCGGCGCAGAAGTTCAAGTTTCCGACTCTTACAAACTCACGGCTCAAGGTTGGCGCTCGGCCGGAGATGAAAGAGAAAGTTTTCCATCAGGTTTTCCACTTCCCGGTTGAGGTTTTTCTGTTTCGGGTTTCCCGGACCTCGCCATCAGTGCCCAAACCGTCCATCTTGGTGAAGTCTGGCAACCTGGCAAATACCATTGAGGTTCTCGCTAAACACTACACTGTGGATCCAAAGTTTAAGACCCAACTGTTGAACTGTATCCTTAGGAACTACGAGAAACACTGAAGGCGCTGCAAATTGGCATCACCGCCGCCTCATAGCCGCCAAAAATTCGAAATAAATGCTTACTTTTTTCGTCTGCCTTAGCCGATAACAAGGAACGCTATCAACGGTGTAACGATTCACAGTCTGTTCCTGCAATTGAATTATATTCCAAACAAAACGTTCCAGGATTGTGGAAATTGTGGGTCCAATGGGTGTTATTGGAAACCAATCTAAACCTTTCGAACTATAAAAACAATATTTGGACTGATAGTAGCCTACTGGCCATAAACTCACGATCGGCCGTGTATTTCGGAGCACCGTATGCTAACCTCGCTGCCCAGGACCCCGGCTGTCGAAGGCACAAGTTGCGACCTTTCGAGCAGCGGTATTCGAAGTCCAGTGCTTGCGTGCGCGGCGTAAACAAAGCGGGTTCCGGGGCAAAAACGAACTATCCACACGAGGAGCTGCCAGGCTGCAATCAGAATGTCGAGAGTGGTGGTGGCCAGGTAGGTAACTGGCCACGGGCATGCCAAAGATGCACTGAAGATGTTGTAGATAGGGCTAGGTAGGCCAAGCGACGAAAATAAACAGAAACCTGAGCCGCCAGCAGCGCGGAAGACTTCGAGCTTGCCCTCAGCCGCACCGGGGAAGAAGTTTCAAGCTGGTTGATTCCTTTTCCTTTCTCGTGGCCCACGGCGATGGCAGGGTGGTCCGAAAATCAATACCGGCTGAACGGACGTTAAGTTGTAGGCCCAGCGAAAAGGATCCTTTTCTGTAGCACATTACTCACAAACTGGAGTCGAGATATTAATTTCAAAAAGAAACAATTTACTTCCAGAGGGATTTCAGAAAACCCGATTAATCAATTTAGAGAAAGAGTCTTACATCAGTAATAGTCATCGAAGTAGTCAAATTCATCGATACAATAACATCATGTTGTATCATGCTTGTAACACAATTTTTATATCAATTGACTGCCGATTCTTACCACTTGATTGGTTGTCTAACGGCGTTTTGTAAAACAATCTATATGTCAGCAAATTTCCAACATTAAAACAGCACCTAATATAGTTTCACTTTTTCGGTTCTCTCAAAGTCACACTTCCCTAGCATCAAATCGAATCCATCGACAAAAGCCCACTGCCATATGTGGCCGCTTGGGACAGTAATTAATGGCAGGCGAAGTGTTTGACACTTTCATCACAGCCGCAGCTTAATTCTTTCCCTTTTTCTATCGATACCTCATTACAGCATAATAATCTGTAAGTCCCTTATAATTAAATTGTCCCACACACCCCACAAGGCTCGGGCCGGAGAGACACCCACAAGTGTCGATGGAACGATACCGAGGAAGTTCGTCCGGGGTGCGTCGATGTCGACACACACGCACAATTTTCGTGCTCTAACGAGTTCGAATATGCGTGCGAAGAGCGCCGGCAAGCGGACGAAGGACGACGCTGCTGATGATGTGTGTTTGACACCGTCGGTGAAAGAAATTACCGGCGGCACGCAACCCGGCACGGCCAATCGGCAGCAGCACGACCTCTTCTCGGCCGACGGGATTAGTCTGACATTTGATGTTTGACGTTTCGTGTGTGACGTAACGCTCTCTCTCTTTCTCTCTCTATAGATAGGTGTCCCTCTTTCACAGTATGTGATGAAACGCTCTGATGATAGCATGTGACAGCGAGAAAGAAGTTGGGCATAAAGCCTGCGGTATTAGCATGTCATAGACGTAAATGTCCTAATAACGCCCCGTGGTGCTTACTCAGTTTTTCCACCCCCACCCTGGTAGGTAGTTCCCCACCAGGGCAAAGGGTGGTGTCCTACTCTACGGAAAGTGTTGGCTCATCCGCGTCCTCGAGCGATTATCGTACACCATTTTTCTGATATCTTTCTCCACTTTCCGTTCCGTGAGCTGAGCTCCGGCATGAGTCGGTCAATTATTGTTTTGGCCAAGTGCCACCACGCTGCGGTCGCATGGTCAATTATTGTAGGCTCCGAGTTCCACGCCGCACCGCCCCGAGCCCATGCTCAAAAGGAAGTAGATCATTACAAGCACATTAGTGTTGTTCGCTTTTTTTGTGGTGTCAATATATTGTCTCGCTCTCCACTTGAATGCGAATGTTCTACAGGAGTTTAATTGCACAAGAGGTGCAATTATTCCGTGCTCCATGTCGTTTGAGGCCACACAAAAACATTGTTGAACCGGGGGACACAACACGGGGTTTGTTTTAAATTGCTAGGCATTTGCATTAACCGACTCATCTTGCTGGCACCGCAATTGTCTGATAAATTACAAATTGAATGACACTCAATGGATGTAGTGGAAAAAAGCAGATAAACATTGTGATTTTAGTGAACTAACACAACGGTATTGGTAATTTTTTCGTTGCATATGTCACTTTCGCTTACGGACCCTCTTTAATTTGATTGAAAACCCAGCAGGACGCAAAATAGCGACGGGAATCGAAACTGCCGACCTACAATCGGATGTTGAAACTGGGCTCTACCAGGTCCAAAAAAAAAGTATGAAACCAGATTGTGTAAACAGATGGCACTAATTGTCAATTTCGTCCTCTTCATATGCTTGTCGAAGCTTATGGTGTTCATGCTTTGAGTGGTTCCAAACATTTTAAACGGCCGAAAATGACACGCAAACGCACCAACAATTCATCAGATCGTGATTGGGGATGGAAAGTGACTTCTAAATCTTGATTTTTTGAGACTCCTAAAGAGAAAAAGTTATGGGCCTGTCCGGGAAAACCATCAACTTCGACTTCGACGACTTCGAACCAAATCCATTTGGCAAAAAGCACTTAAGCATGCAATAAACATGTGATTTGAAAAAAAATCCAATTTCATACCTTTGGACCTGGTAAATGCTGCGACATTCAGTCAATGCATAATAAACGCAAAACAAACGGTCGTTTCATAAGTGAACAATGCGAGTAATTAGTGTTCCATTTACAATGAATACGTTATACGATCACCATTCTGATGAGAGCACACCAAAATCGGAACAAAGGCCTATTAGTCCGATGCCAATTAAGTCACTGCACCGTAATGTGACCCTTAACACAACAACTTCACACCTTGACACACGCACACAAACCCACCGCAAGTAGCATAATTAATAACCGATAGATTGGCTGGCCGAGGGCGGAAATAATCAGCAACGAAATGTTGTAAGCACCGCCAATGGGGCCTGGGGCCAATGGGTTGGCCAAAAAAGTTTCAATCTGCAACCGATGTACCCATCTAATCGGCCACCGTACGACAATGCGGACATCAGCCAGTCAGTCGATGACGAGGGAAAAAAACGATATGACCCAGCGCACGCACACACACACACACACCCGCGAGGACACACGGTAGTAGGCAAAAGGGCAAAGCCAACCCGGGCTGAGGCCGATACCTTTTCCGTTTCCGGCTTCAGCACCAGGGAATCCTGTGCTATCTGCATTGAGGAGACAAATGGCGAGCAGGAAAACATAAATCGTAACCCCACGCCACGCCTCGCCCCTCGCTCGCCGGCTCCTGTTCCATCAGCCCGGCCACCGGAAACCCCGCGGGCGAGAGGGCGTGCGACCCTTTTGCAATCGTCATTCCCGCGCTTTTTGGCCGTCGGATGTTTTTCGCCGGGTCGGAAGGTTATCCGCTAGTGGGTGGGGGGGGAGGGGGTTCGTCGTCAGTGTAAGGCGACGCATTATGCGATTGCGACGCCGATTCCATTCGTCGTGAGCTCGTCCGCCCGTCCGCCTTAACCGTATGCTTTATCCTTTCCAGCATATTTCCTCGGCTGAAGCCATCTTCCGGGCCTGATGCCGGTTGCCTTCGGAGCCTTTCGCACACACGCACGCCATCGATTCGTGGTGGCTCTCGGGGGGTGGCTTATCTCGCAGTGGGTTACGGATGGGACGGGACTCGCACTCGCAGCGAACGTGGCTACAGAGGCACCCACCGGAAGTGGCACCCACCAAACGTGAGCGAATAAAACCCTTCACCGTGTTGTTTCTTTTTTTTCTTGGCTTGTTTTTCCTTTCCTTTATTTTCCGACGATAAACCTGGTCACCGTTTCCTGAGCAAAGTGATATCGACGACGACGACGACTTTGGTCTGGTAAGTCACGCTCCCCTTAGGTAAGGCTTTCAGCCGATATTTGGCTATTGGGTGGGCCCTCCTTCGGAGAAGTACGCTGAAGCCCAACAATCGACCTGCTCGGGTTACCTTAACCTGAGGCAACAATCGTTCGTTTAGAACCTTCGCCGGCCCTCCTTGGCCTCTAATGCCCTCTCAGCGCACATTAAGGGGCACGGCATTTTCATACATTTGTCACACTTTGCGGAGGTCGAGGACGAGCTCCTGGCCCTCGGCCGGGGCAGCTCTCTCGAAGGATCCCTCGAAGCCGAGCAGCGAGAACAATTATTGGCAATGTTCGACATCATCGACGCACGGTGGATTCCCGCAACGGAAACCCGCAAAAAATCCCAAACCGGTGCTTCCTTATCCTTTCGATGGCTGGCGGCCATGTTTTTCTTTTCCTGCCCAAAGCGCCCCATTCGGGGTTGCGTTGTAAGCGACACATTTGCATTTTGCCCAGTTATTCATCGAAATCCCGTTTTCCGTTCCGGTTTTTGGGGCGGAGTGAAATTTGAAATCTCCGGTCAACATCCCGCAGGCATCGCAATTTGTTGTGTAGCTTTTCTCTCGCTCTCTCTCGCTCATTCTCTCTCTCTCGTCAACTCGGTCCGGTTCTACAGGGTGAACCAAAAAAACTGCAACAAAGTAAAACGCCATATTTTTTTCATTTTTGATTCAATTTTATTGAATGAAAGCAAAAAATGTCGGAAATTTCATAAAATTTTAGAACAAATTAGGTTTGTTCGAATTGGCCACCTTTGGCACGAATTATGGCCTTCAAACGGCCAATGAAACCATCACACGCTGCCCGCAAGTGGCTCTGCGGTATTTTGTCCCATTCTCGGCGAAGGGCTTGCTTGAGGTGATCGACAGTTTGGTATTTTTTAGTTCCAACCTTGCTTTC